>NC_133497.1:9016079-9100447 GCF_025370935.1 Choristoneura fumiferana | reverse complement strand
TCAAAAAACTCTTTGTACTCATAGCCTAGCACTTAGAATCATTAAAAATAAAAATTAGCTAGGTGAATTATTTTTTTACATAAAACTGACCGTGATTGACCCTTATCTCACCTGATCTTAAGTGCAGATGAGGCCAAAGGTGTATCTCACTGGTTCAGTAACAGCCTATTCACTCTAGCCTTGAAGAGCCCTAGATTGTATTTATCCGGAAATACGGACGACGGGAGCGAATTCCATTCCTTAGCAGTTCGCATTATGAAAGATGAAGCAAACCGCTTCGTGCGAGCTAACGGACCACTAATTACATAAGGGTGAAGACGCTCCCCCCCGCCTGGAAGTCCGTTATGTTTATATCCACGTAATAAGAGTGAAAAACAAAAAAATATTGTCATGATTGGTTTTTTGGAGTCTCTTTGTATTTTTTATTTCAACTCCAAATTTGTTACTTTTACGGGTATCCCGTGAAACCGTATTAGATATTGTCATCATTCCTTTCGTTTGTTGTTTAACTTACCTACTTTGTTTACTTTGTGCATAATATTTTTCTAATAAGTGTAGTCATATCAGTGAAAACTTTACTGGCTCATGATTTACCTGCATGTATACTAGCTTCATGTATGATTGTATTGCTGTTTGTTTTCCTCAATAAAGAAAATAAAATAAAATAAACACGTCGATCAGCTCGGCCAACGCGAAACGACGTTTACCGACGGGGACACGTGTTTTTCGCTCTTATTGCGTGAACATAAAGCGTTTTTGGTCGGCATAAACCGATTGCGCGTCGATAGATGTGGGCAGACCCGGAGCCTGTCCAGGTGAGGCGTGCTGCGCGCAAGTACACTTACGCGCTTCAATTTTATTCTACACTAGTTATCTTATCGTGCTCCATTTCGAACCAATATTACGTGCACTCGCCACGGACAACGCGTAATACGCAGGTGTTGTTGACGCAAGTGTTCTTGGGGAAGATCTATACGTGAAGGTTGTCATAACAAGCTAAACAACTCACTAAATAGCTACACCGCTCACTAGATAGCTACATTACTCACTTGAAAGCGATTGGGTAAATAAGACCACACAATTCGAAGCTTCCTTTCTTGAACTGAATGACGGAGGTGTTGTTGATGCAAGTGTTCTTGGGGAAGATCTCAACGGGAAGGTTGTCATAACAAGCTAAACTACTCACTAAATAGCTACACCGCTCACTAGATAGCTACACTACTCACTTGATAGCGACTGGGTAGATGAGGCCGCCCACTTCGAAGCTACCTTTCTTGAATTGCATTACGGAGGTGTTGTTGATGCAAGTGTTCTTGGGGAAGATCTCAACGGGAAGGTTGTCATAACAAGCTAAACTACTCACTAAATAGCTACACCGCTCACTAGATAGCTACATTACTCACTTGAAAGCGACTGGGTAAATAAGACCACACAATTCGAAGCTTCCTTTCTTGAACTGAATTACGGAGGTGTTGTTGATGCAAGTGTTCTTGGGAAGATCTGAACGTGAAGGTTGTCATAACAAGCTAAACTACTACTAATAGCTACACCGCTCACTAGATAGCTACACTACTCACTTGATAGCGACTGGGTAGATGGGCCCCACTTCGAAGCTACCTTTCTTGAATTGCATTACGGAGTGTTGTGATGCAAGTGTTCTTGGGGAAGATCTCAACGGGAAGGTTGTCATAACAAGCTAAACTACTCACTCAATAGCTACACCGCTCACTAGATAGCTACATTACTCACTTGAAAGCGATTGGGTAAATAAGACCACACAATTCGAAGCTTCCTTTCTTGAACTGAATGACGGAGGGTTGTTGATGCGAGTGTTCTTGGGGAAGATCTCAACGGAAGGTTGTCATAACAAGCTAAACTACTCACTAAATAGCTACACCGCTCACTAGATAGCTACACTACTCACTTGATAGCGACTGGGTAGATGAGGCCGCCCACTTCGAAGCTACCTTTCTTGAATTGCATTACGGAGGTGTTGTTGATGCAAGTGCCCTCGGGGAAGATGAGTATAGGCGGGTTGTCTGGGACAGATATGTGCTCCTTAAGCCTGGAAAAAAAAGTTTTGTTGCAACTACTTTTTGCTGACTGACTGATCACTGTTAAGGTTAATTGCCGCATAAAACACTATCAAAATTGCATTACCCCTGGTGTTGCAGATGTTATGGGCGGTGGTGATCTTTTACCATCAGGAGACCCACTTGCTCGTTTGCCATCCAGTCGAATAATAAAAAAAACACTGAAAGATCTGTGTATTTGTATATGAGTATGGTAAGTTGTTAATGTTACAGAAGTTACCTTCTTGCGACAGCATGCCGGTCCTTCACCTCGGACCTTTCGAACCAGATGTGGGGCGAAGCCCGAGCGAGGGCGCGCTGCAGGAGCCCAAGGAAGCCCCCGTGCCGCTGCCCGATCTAAAATACGGGTAACAATAAAACATCTTTCTAGTCGGAGGGGCAAAAAAACTATGTTTTGCCAGCAGGCGTACCAGTTTAGTTTTTTTAATACGATACAAGTAAAAAAAAAATGTAATTCCACTAACATAATAAAGTCAAAGTCAAAGTATTTTATTTGTTAAACATATGTATAACTGTATACAATGGTAAAAGAAACAATATTATAGTCTCACCATGTCACAATAAATGCGTAAGTTTGTAAGTCTGTTTGTTACCTCATCATGTCTAAACTGATTTAGATGAAATTCGGAATACAGATAACGAGTCCCAGGGTAGGGCATAGGATAGTTTTTATCCCGGAAAAGTGCATATTTCCCGCGGGAGAGCGATAAACGAAACGGACGGAGTCGCGGACACCAGCTAGTTCTAAAATAAAAATAAATGTTTTGTATGGAGACGAAGTCTAAAGATTCAACTTCCATTTTTTTTCCTTGTATCGTATTTTAATAATCAATAGCCTGCAGCAGTGTTTTTCAAACTTTTTCAGGACGCGACCCCTCCCTCTTGGTTTGAAAAATATATGGCGACCTCTGCTTACCTCGTCTCGCTGTTATTTGTATTATCTTACATTGATGCACAAACATTGAATAATCATTAGACAAAAATTGGGAACGATTATAAGATACAAGATAACTTAAAAAGAGAAAGATAAGAAATAAGATTGGAAACACTGGCCTACAGGATCGTACAGGACGTTTACCTTCACTTGCCCGAATTTCATTTGCTCAAATTTCACTCGCCATACTAACGTTTGCCATAAAATATATAGAACCGTGCTGTTTTCAGGATTTCTTTAAAATAACATCATATAGAATGCAGTAGGTTAGGTTAGGTTAGTTTAATATCAACTCTGAAGAAATTACTATTTCAGAAATTAATTACTTTATGGCAATGAAAATTCTAGAAAACGATACATTCGGGCATATGAAATTCTGGCAAACGATAGAAAACCCGTACAGGTTTTTTTTAACATCATGTAATTCCGGACTATCGTTAATTTATCTATTATATTAGTCATATAGAAGTATAAAATCAGCAACATCCACTTTATTTACTGTAGCAACTTTACTTTAGGAGATGCTGTATGAAGAAATAAAAAAAATCTTCTTTACGCTTTTCAGTTGAAGTGAATGTTGCTGCCTTTGCTTCTATACGACTCATATCTCCCATGATTTCAAGTCATGCATTTGATTTATGTTGTAATTTTTAATAAATGGCGTCACATTATCCCAAGCACATTTGTAAATGATTGATGACTATGACTGTTTGATCACTGATCAGTAAGTCCGTGACTTACCACTGAGCGTGTTACCTGTAAATGTGTTACTTACCACGTGAATACATAATCAGATGTTGTCTGCTGTTGTTGGCTTGCCTTTTGTCGTTGGTCCGTTACTTACCAGTGAGTAAAAACTGTCGTACATCAACAATAGTGAGACTAAATAAATACAATTGGGTAATTGTGACTGTCGCCAGATTTTTCTGACTGTTGTTGGCTTGCCCTGATTGTTGTTGGCTTATCCTGTCATAGGTTCGTCACTTACCAGCGAGCAACCATTTTTGCACATCAACAACAGTGTGACTGATACTGTGGGATCGATGTGACTGTTGTTGGCGTGCCCTGACTGTTGTTGGGTTGACCTAACTGTCATTGATTCATCACTTACCACCGTGTAGCAATGGTCGTACACCAGCAATTGTGTAACCACAAAGTCAGCGCTTTGTGCCTGTTGTTGGTATGTCTTAACTCTTTGTTCCGTCACTTACCAGCGAGTAACAGTTATCGCACATCAGCACGAGCGCGTCAATCGGGCTCGTCTGGTTCGCGACACAGATGCCACCGCGCGGCTTGTTGTGCACATCGTGGTAGGTTATCACAGCGCTGATACAGCGAGATAGGAAGTTGAAGCACTCACTATAGCTAATGCGCATGACTAAATATTGTCGTCTTGCCGAGATTGTTGTTGATTTTCCCTGTTGTTGGTCCGTCACTTACCAGCGAGTAAAAATTGTCGCACGTCAACAATATTGTGACTAGGTACTGTGGATGTACTGTGACTGTTGTTGGCATGCCCTGACTGTTGTTGGGTTGACCTAACTGTCATTGACCGTCACTTACCAGCGTGTAGAGTGTATAACCAAATAAAGACAGCTCCTTGTGCCTGTTGTTGGCTTGTGATGACTGTTGTTGGCGTGTTCTAACTGTTGTTATGTCTTAACTCTTTGTCCCGTCACTTACCAGCGAGTAACAGTTATCGCACATCAACACGAGCGCGTCAATCGGGCTCGTGTGGTTCGCGACACAGATGCCCCCTCGCGGCTTGTTGTGCACATCGTGGTAGGTTATGACAGCGCTGATGCACCGAGACAGGAAGTTGAAGCACATTATGCTGATGCCATAGTTAATCTTCTGTTTGAAAGGCCCGTCGGGTAGCGTCCCTACGCACGCGGTGCAGACGACAAGGAACCAAACCTAGCGGATGCAATGATATGGATAGAACGTGTGTTTTGTATTCAACTAACAAGGAGTATAGATGTCGGTATCATCGTCTGTATTTCCGGATAGATACAACCTAGGGCTCTTCAAGGCTGGAGTTGTAATATAAAGGATGATTGTACGTGGTGTTCAATAAGACGATAGCTGTAGTTGTGCGTAAAGAGAGCAAGAACCCTTTTTATTAAGTAAACCTTAGATTATATACATCATGACTGTCGCTGACACAAGCAATATGCGTTTATGTAGCAGTAAACTATTGTGTTAAACTGTCTACTACTGTGCTAAACACTGAAAGTGGCCAATTGCCATACTACAGAGTGAATAGAATGTTACTGAACCAGTGAGAAAGGCATTTGGCCCCATCTGCACTTTCAATACAATAATCTGGTAGTGACAATCTGGTAGTTCTGCCAGGATCGTCTCCGCAGAACGGAACTCCTCAACGGTTAATGGCATCGACTTGAACATTTGGTACGAAAATGTAGTTTGGTTGACAATGCAAGTACAGTTAACAAGAGTAGTCAGCAAAAAAGCTTGTATTAAAAAAAAATAACAAAAACTTATTTGTTTGATTAACAAAAGAAAAAGTATATGCCCAATGTTTTTCGATGATCTAACTGACGCAATAAATATTTTTTTTTTTCAGGAAACTTGCGTTGATGCTTCGTCCAGCATTAATTTAGTATCACATATACAATACCTTTGTATTTTTAAAATAAACTATAACAGTGTTTTTCAACCTTTTTCATAACACGATCCCTTTAGTATTAATAAATTTTCGCGACCCCCTACCCGTTGTTTTTTTCATGTATTTTATTTTGTGACAATATAATTAGTTAACGCATTCACTTAATAAATAATTCCAAACTGTTTTTTGTTAATGAAGTAGTGTTCCAAGCATCTAATAGGGGCTCCGCGACGCGACCCCCATCCCACAGGTTGAAAAACACTGAACTATAAACATTGTTAAATTAAAATTGTTAGTTTACAACAAAACACACATAAAATGGAAAGGACAACACAAAAATGAAACAATAAAGGCACAGGCGACCCGAAAGTAAGCCACAGACGTCACAACCCGAAAAAAAAAATAATACCATAGAGAAACACTGGTTATTGCTGAGCACGGCAACATCGATTATTGTCGTGTGGTTGGCAACGGCAATACCGCTTTTCGGCATGTTCGTTTTGTCGTGGTAGTTCACAACCACAGACAGGGAACGCACCAGTATCCTTATGGATACAAGATACGATAGTTTGCCAATGATCCTCTGTATTCTTCCGGCTGGCAACATACTCGCTAGCGTGGTGGACGCCAGCATGAATATCATCTGTGTTGCCATGACAACGTTAGTAAATAAATAAGTAGTAAAATAAGTTAGTAAATGGAAAGAAAGAAAACGTAAAAAAGAACAATAGTCAAGTTAGTATTGTTAAGGACAAAAACATAGAATACAATAGAAAAATAATGCTGGGAGTGGGAATCGAACCCAGTTCTACGTCATTGTGCTTGCTTTATCTCTTGATACTCGAAAATTCATAAATGACGGTAATTAGGAGTAATAATTAGGCTAACTGGAAGAGGTCACTTAATATAGATAAGTTCGCTTTTGTACTACTTTCTGCGTAGTATCTGCAGTTTTAGCGAAACATTGGCTGTAGGATGGCAAATAACGCACTTTATGTGCAACAAAAAATTTACATACATACAAACAAACTATTAGAATCACAATTGTATTGAGAATGTCTTTAATTTTTTCAAGTCGGTTAATAATTTGGCACTTACTCCGATGGCGAAGATCATGATCCTCAGTGGCAAGAGGAAGAAGTAGCGGACCACAAAACCCATCATCCAGATAATGGTGAGACGCCATGAGAGGAACTCGTACTGCCTGAAAACCATACAATAGCAGATTGTACAAGAAGTGCATTTAAATGAGGCTATCGTTTTTTGTCTCACTAGATGGCGCACTGTTGCGTGAGGTTTTTAAGTATGGCTTTCAAAGTCTGTTATTACGGGCGTGAAAACAAAGTTTAGATTAAAATCATATTTAATACACCTTAAAACCGTACCATAAAAATATCGAGCATGCCACAGTGTTGCATAGTCCCGTTTTGTTCGGAAAAAAGGGAGGACAAAGGTTTCCGGAAGACAAAACTGTCTCAAAACACAGACATTCATTGCCCCGGAACGCATATTTGCCATAAATTTCAGATATTGCAAAATATTCACAAAATTATTCTAATTATAAATAAACCCGCGTAGCTCACCCAAAAACTATGAGATTTGACATTTCGGAGACCTCACGCTACACTAGCGCCTCTAGTGGCGAATTCATTCGCGATAGCCCTCATTGCATTGTCTTGGGACACTTGATCCCAATTTACCTAGTCCCAAAGTAAGCAAAGCACGTGTTAGTTTTTTTTTTATTCGACTGGATGGCAAACGAGCAAGTGGGTCTCCTGATGGTCAGAGATCACCACCGCCCATATCTGCAACACCAGGGGTATTGCAGATGCGTTGCCAAGCTAGAGGCCTAAGATGGGATAGCTCAAGTGCCAGTAATTTCACCGGCTCTTACTGTCCACGCCGAAACACAACAGTGCAAGCACTGCTGCTTCACGGCAGGATTAGCGAGCAAGATGGTGGTAGCAATCCGGGCGGACCTTGCACAACTGGTACTAGGCAACGGATAAAAGTACTTATATAGATAAATACATACATACTTAAATCCTACAATTATAAATGTGAAAGTTTGTGAGTGAGTGAGTATGTTTGTTACTTCTTCACGCTGAAACGGCTGGACGGATTTGGATGAAATTTGGCAAAAAGTTAGTTTATGACCTGGATTAAAACATAGAGCTATTTATCCCGATATTTCCACGGCATAGGGATAAAATCTCTAAATAACAACCGCTGGGATTAGAGTCATGAAATTTGGTATGTACCTACATACCAAATTTCATGACTCTACCTGAACGTCTGGAACACATAGGTTACTTTTTATTCCGATATCCCGACGGGATAGTGATAAACAACCGCTGGGCTTAGAGTCATGAAATTTGACCATGATTGTTTTTAGAAAGAAAGAAAGAAAGAAAGAAAATACATTTATTCACACAAGACAAAATATTAGGTATTAAATTAATGTAACGTCAATGAAAATAACGATTTAATTATCGGGAATTCCCACGGAATTTTATAAAATCCCGGAATTTCAATTAATCTGCGGGACCTAATGATTTACGTGTGCGAAGCCGCGAGTAAACACGAGTACATAATAAACACCCAAGACCCAAAAACAAACATTCGTGTTCTCGTACAAATAATCCTCGACCGATGATCGAACCCGGGACCTTATGCTTCCTAGTCAGGTTCTCTAACTACGGGGCTACGAGTATTCGGGCGTCATCAAGCATCCATTTTATCATTTCACTGATGGACCTCATACCCTAAACCAGGTCCGTCCATACCTATTTGGCCTCATTGTCAAAGTCAAAATATCTACATTCAATTTATTCTATAACAAACACTTACGATTGTCAAAAAATCTATCACCACCACTACCATGAGTTTACAGTGACCTTACTCGATAGCGACGGCGTAAATTATTTGTAGAGGCGCTGTACAATTCTCCATACAAATAATTTACGCCGTCGCTATCGAGTACGGTCACTGTAAACTCATGGCAGTGGTACTGTTCGAAAAAACCTCTGTTGAAAAAATCCCGCAAAAATCTCAACGAGGTTTATATTTTTTTACACAGATTTACAATGTTTACAATGTTATTTACATCACAACATACTCACATGTTGGTCCTAGTGAGGAGATTCCAGCTCCGCAGCTCCTCAGCCTCGAAGACGGACGTGACCTGGTCCTCGATGATGGACTCCATGCCGGCCTTCACCAGGTCCATGCAGTGGTACAGGTGGAACTCCAGGTTGTTCTGCAATATGGATGGTATACAGCCACTTATACGATAACAACAGGCAGATAGTCAAATCAGTCAGTGAGTCGAACCGGGCGGGCGGTCCGCCCGGGCGGCCATTTAGAGGGGGCGCGGAGGGGATTTAATTCAAATCAAATCATTTATTTTTGCTAAAACATACAACAAAGTTGGTACAAACGACATGTCAGTAGAAGAGTTACATGTATGTATGTTCCGCCACAACATGGCATGCAAAACTTACTAACACTAAATTATATCACTATTTTAAGTTTACAATAACATTCAGTATTTATAACAAAATAATTCCAAATACCAATCAATATAAAACACAAATTTATAAAATTCACATATACATTAACATAAATCTTCATAAATCTTCTCGAAATATTAATTTAGGGAGTAATAAGGTCTATCTATTAAATAACACTTTAATTTATTTGAGAACTCATTAAAATTATTACATTTTTTTATGTCACACATTACACATTTGTTTATGTAATTATATTTTACAACTTTCACGCACCTACGATTTCAAAGGTTCCATCGTGGATCACGATTCAATTGGTTCGAGTGTACTAATTCTTTAAAACCTAAACAAGAGGACGGCAAAATATTACTGCTACGCCACTGGTGAGTTGAGTCAGTCAGTGAGACAAAACAATTAGTGAATGATTCAACACAGGTAGTGAGCGAGTCGAGTCACTCAGTGGGTGAGTCGAGTCGGTCAGTAATTGAGTCAAAACTGGTAGTGAGTGAGTCGAGTAAGTCAGTGAGTAATTCAACTCACGTAGCGAGTGAGTCGAGTCAGTCAGTGATTGAGCTAAAACTGTTAGTGAGTGAGTCGAGTTAGTCAATGAGTGATTCAACTCACGTAGCGAGTGCGCTACGTGAGGTCAGTAATCGAGTCAAAACTGGTAGTGAGTGAGTCGAGTAAGTCAGTAAGTGATTCAACTCACGTAGCGAGTGAGTCGAGTCAGTCAGTGATTGAGCTAAAACTGTTAGTGAGTCGAGTAAGTCAGTGAGTGATTCAACTCACGTAGCGAGTGAGTCGAGTCGGTCAGTAATCGAGTCAAAACTGGTAGTGAGTGAGTCGAGTAAGTCAGTGAGTGATTCAACTCACGTAGCGAGTGAGTCGAGTCAGTCAGTGATTGAGCTAAAACTGTTAGTGAGTGAGTCGAGTTAGTCAATGAGTGATTCAACTCACGTAGCGAGTGAGTCGAGTCGGTCAGTAATCGAGTCAAAACTGGTAGTGAGTGAGTCGAGTAAGTCAGTGAGTGATTCAACTCACGTAGCGAGTGAGTCGAGTCAGTCAGTGATTGAGCTAAAACTGTTAGTGAGTGAGTCGAGTTAGTCAATGAGTAAGTCGACTCACGTAGCGAGTGAGTCGAGTCGGTCAGTAATCGAGTCAAAACTGGTAGTGAGTGAGTCGAGTAAGTCAGTGAGTGATTCAACTCACGTAGCGAGTGAGTCGAGTCAGTCAGTGGTTGAGCTAAAACTGTTAGTGAGTGAGTCGAGTTAGTCAATGAGTAATTCAACTCACGTAGCGAGTGAGTCGAGTCGGTCAGTAATTGAGTCAAAACTGTTAGTGAGTGAGTCGAGTAAGTCAGTGAGTGATTCAACTCACGTAGCGAGTGAGTCGAGTCGGTCAGTAATCGAGTCAAAACTGGTAGTGAGTGAGTCGAGTTAGTCAATGAGTGATTCAACTCACGTAGCGAGTGAGTCGAGTCGGTCAGTAATCGAGTCAAAACTGGTAGTGAGTGAGTCGAGTAAGTCAGTGAGTGATTCAACTCACGTAGCGAGTGAGTCGAGTCAGTCAGTGATTGAGCTAAAACTGTTAGTGAGTGAGTCGAGTTAGTCAATGAGTGATTCAACTCACGTAGCGAGTGAGTCGAGTCGGTCAGTAATCGAGTCAAAACTGGTAGTGAGTGAGTCGAGTAAGTCAGTGAGTGATTCAACTCACGTAGCGAGTGAGTCGAGTCGGTCAGTAATCGAGTCAAAACTGGTAGTGAGTGAGTCGAGTAAGTCAGTGAGTGATTCAACTCACGTAGCGAGTGAGTCGAGTCAGTCAGTGATTGAGCTAAAACTGTTAGTGAGTGAGTCGAGTTAGTCAATGAGTGATTCAACTCACGTAGCGAGTGAGTCGAGTCGGTCAGTAATCGAGTCAAAACTGGTAGTGAGTGAGTCGAGTAAGTCAGTGAGTGATTCAACTCACGTAGCGAGTGAGTCGAGTCGGTCAGTAATCGAGTCAAAACTGGTAGTGAGTGAGTCGAGTAAGTCAGTGAGTGAGTCGAGTTAGTCAATGAGTGATTCAACTCACGTAGCGAGTGAGTCGAGTCGGTCAGTAATCGAGTCAAAACTGGTAGTGAGTGAGTCGAGTAAGTCAGTGAGTGATTCAACTCACGTAGCGAGTGATCGAGTCAGTCAGTGATTGAGCTAAAACTGTTAGTGAGTGAGTCGAGTTAGTCAATGAGTGATGCAACTCACGTAGCGAGTGAGTCGATCGGTCAGTAATCGAGTCAAAACTGGTAGTGAGTGAGTCGAGTAAGTCAGTGAGTGATTCAACTCACGTAGCGAGTGAGTCGAGTCGGTCAGTAATCGAGTCAAAACTGGTAGTGAGTGAGTCGAGTAAGTCAGTGAGTGATTCAACTCACGTAGCGAGTGAGTCGAATCAGTCAGTGATTGAGCTAAAACTGTTAGTGAGTGAGTCGAGTTAGTCAATGAGTAAGTCGACTCACGTAGCGAGTGAGTCGAGTCGGTCAGTAATCGAGTCAAAACTGGTAGTGAGTGAGTCGAGTAAGTCAGTGAGTGATTCAACTCACGTAGCGAGTGAGTCGAGTCAGTCAGTGATTGAGCTAAAACTGTTAGTGAGTGAGTCGAGTTAGTCAATGAGTAAGTCGACTCAGTGAGTGGGTGAGTCAAATCAGTTAGTGAGGGAGTCGAGTCAGTTGTTGAGCAAGTCAAAACGTTAGTGAGTCAATTTGTGTTAAAAATAAGCAATGTAATGCAGTATTATGTATGAGAGATGGCTAGTATGAGCTATCCTTCTCTATCTGAGTGTCATGGCGGAGATGTATTAAACAGAGTAGTTGTTGTGTTAATATATAAGCGTGAGAATACTGTAGCGCGAAGTTAAGAAGAAATACCGGTGCGCGTTGGTGTCGGCCATTTTGAGGTTACGTCGGCCGGGAAGGAATATTACTTGTTCGAAATAATCGAGCAAGGCAGGAAAGCCTACAGGAAGGAAAATTTGCCATGGATTCCACACATAACGGACAAGTCGTTATGAAACTGGAGGGTTCCAGAAATTGGAACATATGGAAGTTTCAAACGTCAGTGTTGCTGCGAGGTCAAGGTCTTTTCAAAATTGTGGACGGGACAGTAGTAAAACCTGAGGATGAAAAACAACGTACTATTTGGGAAGCTCAGGATGCAAAAGCTCAAACGTTGTTGGTAACGAGGATGTCTGAAGAAGTCATGTTGCATATAATATCGTGTGAAACTTCAGCAGAGATGTGGAGGAAGTTGCTAAGTGTTTATGAACAAAAATCCGAAACGAGTATCCACATCTTGCAACAGCGATTTTTCCAATTTAAGTATGATGAAGGTTCTGATATGTCAGTGTTCCTGTCAAAAATACAAGAGATGCAGAACAACCTGAAACAAATGGGTGAAGAAATATCTGACAAGTTTGTCATTACGAAAGTTTTGATGTCGTTACCGGAAGATTATAAACATTTTATCTCAGCGTGGGAATCTGCATCAGACGATAAGCAGACCTACGATAACCTAGTTGCTAGATTATTGATAGAAGAAGAAAGAATTAAAGAAAAAGGTGAGAACTCAAAGCTGGGTGCAGCGTTTGTGGCTAAGAAAATAAATAAGAAAACTGTGAAGTGTTTTAAGTGTAATAAACTGGGACATTTTCAAAGTGAGTGCAGGTACAATAACACGGAGAATTTTCGTAATAGTTTCAAAGACAATCGTCCAGAGTTGAAGTGTTTTTACTGTAATAAACCGGGACATCTAAAATATCAGTGTCGTTTTAAAAAGGACAAAGAAAGTAATGCATTTGTGGTGAATGGTGCATCCGGCGAACATTTCCAAAATACTAAGTGGTTAGTTGATTCCGGTGCGAGCGAGCACATGTGTTGTGATTACGGATTGTTTACTTCATATTCTGTGGTGAAGGATAAGACTGTAATTGTAGGGAACGGAACGCAAATTAGTGTCAAAGGCTGTGGACAGGTGGCAGTGCAAGTTTGGAATGGAACTGATTGGATTGATACTACCATAGATAACGTACTTCACGTTCCGGAACTGAAAACAAATTTGTTCTCTGTCAATTGCGCCACAAGCAGAGGTTATGTTATTGTGACAGGTGAAAATGTATGCAAATTTTATCGCGAAAATAAAGTGATGGCTATTGCTGAACGTTGTGGGAGCATGTATTATTTGGATTTTAGATATTCAAGTGCTTGCACAGCTAATATTGCCAGTGTTAAGTGCTCAGATTGGCGTGAATGGCATGAGAAATTGGCACACCAAAACATGGTGTATGTTAAGGACGTGCTGAAGAAAAATGATGTTGATGTTAAACATTTTCACTTGGCTAACTCTGAAACATGTGAGAGTTGCTTAAAGGGCAAAATTCATCGCCTACCGTATCCCGTAAGTGAAAATGTCAGTACGAAGATTTGTGAGATAATTCATGCTGATACATGTGGGCCGATGGAGGAGGCGTCTGTCGGGGGATCGAAATATTTTGTTGTCTTCAAGGACGATTATTCAAAGTACAGAAAAGTGTATTTCATAAAAGGAAAACATGAAATAAAAGGGTGTATAAGAAATTTCATTGCTCAAGCAGAGAATGAAACAGGAAACAAAGTAAAGATATTCCGAAGTGATAATGGAACGGAATTTCTGAACAAAGACGTGAAAGAATTGTTCCAGGCAAGAGGAATAGTGCATCAAACGTCAACGCCATACACCCCGGAACAAAACGGCAGAGCTGAACGCGAAAATCGCATTTTGACAGAAGCAGCTAGAACGATGTTATGTGCCAGAGATTTGCCAACAGTGTTGTGGGCCGAAGCAGTAAATTCAGCAGCTTACATCATTAATAGGACCGGGAAAAGCTCTGTTGACGGAAAGTCTCCATATGAACTGTGGTCAGGCAAGAGTTATGATATTCATAACCTCAAAATATTTGGTACTACAGTTTATGTCCATATACCCAAGGAAAAACGACACAAATGGGACTTAAAAGGTGAAAAAGGTATTATGGTGGGATATGGAGAAACAACAAAAGGTTTTAGAGTGTATTTCCCTCACAAAAATGTAGTGGAAATCAAGAGGGATATTGTTTTTGTCAAGGAAGAAGTAACTGGTAAAATGGAGTCATTAGAGCCATGCATGATGAATGAACAGAGTGAAGAATGCTCTGTAGATCCAATTGCAGCTGATCTTGATGTCCAGGGACAGAGTCAAAGAGCTGAAAGTGATAGTTCTCAATTACAAAACAATGGTCAACAAAATGACTCTGAATATGATCCTGAAAGTACCATGCCGAGTGAGTCAGAAGGAAGCCTATATGAACCCAGTGATAGTGATGAAGTCGGAAATATTGAGCAGCGCTCAGCAGATCCTCAAAATAAACGTGTTAGGAAACAGACTGTGTTCTATAACTGTAACAATGTATTATTAGATAGTAGTGAGCCTAAAACATATAGTGAAGCTATGAACAGTGCAGACTCTTGTAAATGGAAAGAAGCTATACAACGGGAGTTACAAACTCTTAAAGACAATAATACATGGAGTGTTTGTGATCCACCAAATAATGAAAAGGTAATAAGTAGTAAGTGGGTTTTTAAGATTAAACAAAACAATGGAGTTATCCAGTATAAGGCAAGACTGGTTGCTCGAGGTTTTGAGCAAAATGATGTATTGAGTCTTAATGAAATTTATGCACCTGTGGCAAAGTTAGCTACTTTTAGACTGTTTTTGGCCATAGCAACTAAGTTAAACTTGCCTGTATACCAAATGGATGTAACTGGAGCCTTTTTGTATGGGGAAATCGGAGAGGATGTTTATATTAGTTTACCAGATGGTGCTTATGAAAATGAAAAAAATATTGTAAAGTTAAATAAGGCTTTGTATGGGCTCAAGAAGTCTCCAAAATATTGGAACGAAAAATTTAATTCTGTAATGATCAGGGAGGGTTTTAAGAGATCAAAATGTGACTCGTGTCTTTATTCAAAATGTGTTAACAACGAGCAAATGTTTGTTATTGTATATGTCGATGATATTTTGTTTTTTGGTACAAACGAAAGTCAAGTATCAATGTTTAAGTCCAAGTTAAACAAAGAATTTGAAATGAAAGATTTGGGTATAATTTCTGAATTCTTGGGAATACATGTAAAACAAAATTTTGAGAGTCATGTTACAGAATTGTGTCAAAAGAATTACCTGGAAAATGTATTGAAAAAGTTTCAAATGTATGACTGTAAACCTATTAGTACTCCTATGGATCAGAATTTTAATACTAAAGAATTGGAAAATAATAAATGTAAAAGTGGCACAGAAAATCTTTGTAGGCAGATTATTGGGTGTTTGATGTATGCAGCATTGGGGACACGGCCAGACATTTGTGTTGCTGTGTCAATATTAAGTAGATACCAAGACTGTGCTAGTGATATGTTATTGGTTGCTTTGAAAAGAGTTCTGCGATACATAAAACATACTCTGGATTATAAGTTAAAGTATAAATGTAATAATGACAACAATTTAGTTGGATACTGTGATGCTGACTGGGGGGGAGATCTCCGGGATAGGAAATCTACCACTGGATATTGTTTTATGTACTCAAATTGTCTGATATCTTGGTGTTCCAAGAAACAAAACACAGTCAGTATCTCATCTACCGAGGCTGAATATGTAGCAATGAGTATGGCGGGAAGTGAGGCATGCTGGCTGACTAATGTGCTAAGTGATTTTAATGTGAAAAATGTATCCCCCTATTGTTTATTGTGATAATCAGTCTGCCATAATGATTGCTAGTACTAACAGTGTTAAGAGATTGAAACACATTGATATTAAATATCACTTTATTAGGGAATTAGTTGAAACAAAAAAGCTATGCATTAAATATGTAAGAACTGAGGAGCAAATTGCTGACATGTTTACAAAATCTCTGAAAAATAATATATTATTAAAGTTTGTGAACATGTGTGGTATAGTGTAAGGAAGAGTTGTTTTTTTTTTTTGTTTCAATGTTCTTTTTGTTAAGTTTCCTCAGTGTTGTTTAGTAAAGCCTGTTGCATATTGGTAAATTTGTTTAAGCTATTACATTGAGAGGGGGTGTTAAAAATAAGCAATGTAATGCAGTATTATGTATGAGAGATGGCTAGTATGAGCTATCCTTCTCTATCTGAGTGTCATGGCGGAGATGTATTAAACAGAATAGTTGTTGTGTTAAAAGAATAAAGTTTATTTTGATTTTACGCTTATATTTTTATTAATATTTCATCTATTTGTTTATTTATTTCTTTCATCAGAGCAACAGCAAGCTTGCTTACCTCATTCGTGCCCTCTCCCTTCCCGGCTTCCTGTTTCCCGCTCTGCACGCGCTCCTGGCTGGTACTCCTCTTGTAGTTCAGCTCCGGCGAAGGTCCGAGGATCTCCTCGCGTTCTATCACCGTCATCTTAGTCCCTGGAACAATTTGCAGATTACAGCTGTGGGGGCATTCAAGTAATACACATTGATCCTGCTTCCCCTCCCCCCGTGTAACGCACCGTAACGTTTTTCTGTTACCCTTAATGTTACGTAACACCCAAATGTCCATTTGTACTCAAGTCTTTTAGCTTTTCTTTAGCTGTTTCCCGTTTGAAATGGGTATTTTTGGTTAACTGCGCTGGCAAGACAGCATGAGAGCATTTATAGGCCAAGAACAACAACTGATGATGCGAATCTCTCACTTTTGAAGACACTATAGTATGAACTTTTTATAATTTTTATAAAAAAGAAACTGACGTAACGCGTTGTTCGAACCCCCCTTGAACTTCGCAGGCTGTAACACATCGTAACATTCGTAACGTTTTACAAAAATCAGCGCTGCAGGCGTCTAACGCTTCAGCATAATGCTGTCAGCGATCGTTTCACTTTCGCGGGAACACACAAAATTGTGTATATGTATTTACTATTTTCATGTGTTATTCTGTATTTTTTTTGTGCGTAAATTTTGCTGTATATGTATGCTTTTTGTGTTAGTGGATAAATGTCTTCTTTCTTTTTCTCTTTCTTTAATACTTGAACGCTCGCTGTCAAGTTCTGCCTTTTCGCAGAATCATTGTCTGCCAACTGTTTCATTTCCCAACTCAATTTTCACCGAAACCAAACATTTTCCTTATTCTTTTATAGAACACAGTAGGTCGGACTAACAAAAGAACACAATTAACCACGTGTGGAATTATGGTGACGTTAACTGGAATCGTGTCAGAGCATAGCATTATTTTAAATAACAAAATAGCCTTTAACATAATTGTAGTAAATCAAATCAAAACGCTGGCCCTATTCAGTTCAAAATCATGTGGCAATCTTCTTTAAATTATTCTGTTCCATAACCAGGGGTTACGTCAATCGGCGTTGTAATGTTACAAATTAACCACTTAGCGAAACAATGGGCACGTTACTACGTCAAACATTATGTTAAAAGTAAACTAAATTGTTTAATGATTAAATAACCTTTTCAATGTTAACAGTATCAACACAACCGTTTAGAAGGGTTACCGATTGAACCTGCAACCTTACACACCGGTTATCTTTATAAATGGATTTCCCGTTCACTGGTTTAATCGTTAGTAGTATGTTATTGGGGATTCTAGACCACTTTTATTTGCGGTTGGTAAAAATGTGTGTGGTATATGAAATGTATGGGCGTAGTATGGGGGGTGTGATAAGATAACGTTTTACCAACCGCAAAAAGCGATTTAAGTTTGTAAAAAGTTTTGTGCAGTAGGTATATGAGGGTGTCGCGAGTACGTTTTCTAGGGCGATGTTGAGGGGCGAGGATGATGGTTGTTGAATTTAACAGTTGAGGGGGCGGGGCGGGGGGGGGGGTGATGAATTTAACAGTTGAGGGGGCTGTAGAGGGGCTGTAGAGGGGGTGATGGTTGTTGAATTTAACAGTTGAGGGGGCTGTAGAGGGGCGGGGGGTGATGGTTGTTGAATTTAACAGTTGAGGATAACCATTATTCGTGTGAATCAGGATGAGGCTGTCGATTTACCGCTGTGTATAAATGGTGAAATGCTGATGTTTAAAATGGAGTTGGTGAGAGAGGCTGTTGAAAAGGCCCCCACTTTGCTTGGGGAAAAGCGGAGCCGCCGTCACGCAAAAAAACGTCAGGTGAAAGCAGAAACCACTCTTAAACAATCTTGGAGCAGTGATGAGTTTATCAGGTAATAAGCGATGGGGACGGTATAGAGCTCACTGTACGTGTAGCCAAAAATAGAATACCTCCCAAAAGTCAGCAGTTGAACACGCCAGTATCTAATAATAACACCACTACTTCATCCCCCACTACCACCACAACTACCAGGATGATGCCATCAGCAGCAGCAGCAAAAGAAACAGTAATAACATCAACAACAACAAAGAAACCTAACCTGTTAAGTGAGGACTGTTTGCAGTATAAATATATGATTGAGCAGATGGAAAGGTGGGGAAGAGAAGAACTGCGGCAAATTGAATATGCACCTGATTCTGACATATTTTGTAAGAATCGTCTACCAGCTTCCACTTCTCGTCCTATGAAACCTAAAGGTAAGTTGTTTTTTTTTTGATTCCCACGGAGCCTTATCTTTTATATTATTTTTATACTATGGGAACAATTATGTTACGTCACAACTGATAAGAAACACCATTTACCAACTCCCTCCCCCTCCCCTATCCTCAACTGTTAAATTCAACAACCATCACCCCCTCTACAGCCCCCTCTACAGCCCCCCTCTACAGCCCCTCTACAGCCCCTCAACTGTTAAATTCATCACCCCCGCCCCCGCCCCCTCAACTGTTAAATTCAACAACCATCATCCTCGCCCTCAACATCGCCCTAGAAAACGTACTCGCGACACCCTCATATTACCTACTGCCACAAAAACGTTTTTACAAACTTTAAATCGCTTTTTGCGGTTTGTTAAAACGGTATCTATCACACCCCCCATACTACGCCCATACATTTCATATACACACCACATTTTACCAACCGCAAATAAAAGTGGTCTAGAATCCCCAATAACATACTACTATCGTTCCCCCGAATATTATACGCCATAATGTAGCGTTAGATTTGAAATTCACCACAGCTTTACAGCCCCCTGAACTGTTAAATTCGTGAGGAAACCCCCCAAACCCGCGAAGTAATTCAATGGTGTGTGTGAAGTTCCAAATGGTTCCCAACTGGGCCAGCGTGGGAACTACGGCCCAAGCCCTCTGCTTCTGAGAGGAGGCCTGTACCCAGCTGTGAGACGTACCTACATAGGCTGGGAAGAAGAATGTAGCGTTAGAGAGGCTGATTAAAGTTTCGTAAAAAAAGCGTGGGCAGCTTTCGCTGGCCAGTCTATCGTTTCATCCCTAAGCCCGTGAAAACCGCGGCTATCCGCATAGTGCGTAGCTTTAAAGTTACCATTGATCCCGTTCTCCTTATAGACAGCCGAGGGCGGCTTGTCGTCCGGGACGGGAGGCTCCTCGTCGTCCGAACTGTCGTTTCGTTGGAGCTTTTTCGCCACCTCGATATGTTGTCGGCCATACTGCAACAACACAACAACATACATTACATATTTAAGTAATTTATTGAACCAGCAGGGCTCGAAGCGTACTGTAGGAACTAGGCTATGGCACTTGTCCCACCGCCGACGATGAGCGAAAAGCGAGTAGAGCGAGAAGCGAGTAGGGCGAGTAAGTAGAAACGAGTGGGTGAGCAGCGAGAAGCGAGTGTAGTTTTGTCGCTGGCTGTAAGCGAGTGTTCGAGTGCGACCGGCGATTACTCGCTCCACTCGACTGGCTCGTGCGGGGCGACCGCCAAGCTGACATCGCTGAGCGAGTATCTATAGCTCAGCGAGTTTTATAGCTCTTGTCGCTGCGACAAAAGATGTAAGAGCGAGTTCTCGCCGACATTGTGAACAGCCAGAGATCAACTATTAATATATGTGTCTCTTTTCTCACACAGGATCTTATATCTTTTGTTCGCTTCTTGAGCGAGAAAAATAGTCAATAGCCAATCGTTCCTCGCTGGCGTGAGACAACTGCCTGTATACCGCTGGCAGGTGGTAAAACTGACCACCTGGCAGGTTAGATTAACCTAGTTTTGTATAAAAGGATAGGATTTTTATATTGTTTTTCTAGAATTTGACTTTAAAACCGATTGACAGCGGTATACATGCCGGGAGCGCAGATTGCTCCCGATAGCCTAAGCGGCTGGTGCCATTTTATGTAAATCTATTTATAAGTGCTACCAAGTTCTAAAATAAAATATAATTAATTAATGATTGAAGATGCTATTTATTTCATAACAGTTTAAAGTCACGCGCGTTGATCCCCAGTACCTAAGCTCTTACCAAGTTACAGTCCCCACAGTACCGTCCCTCTCGCTCTCGTATTAAATAGTATAAGTGTCAGAGGGACCGCACGACACGAACTTCGAGTTTCGTAGTAGCCCTGTTGCCTCGCAGCATCATACGCCGTCAACTGGGTTTAGCGGAGAGCGGCGCGGGAGCGAAGCGCCCCGTTGCGGCAGTTACGTTCAGACCGTCCTACCGTCAACCATCTTGTTATACTGTATCAATCATTATAGTTTTATATGCGAACCAGCTGCCTTTCATTAATCTTCAATATCTTCATCAGGAGCATGAGCTCAAACAAGCCCTGTAGGCGTTACTTTGCGGAGGTCCATATCATTGAACCGAAACAATTACTTTGCTCACCCGCGACCTTATGATAGCTACACTTCTTCATTAGGGTTTGTTCCTTTTATTTTAGATTAATTTTCACATGCCTGATGGTGATGGTCGAGCATATAGGTTTACAGCTCATTACAACTCAAAATTCAAAATTCAAATTCAAATGATTAATTCAGTAAATAGGCCGCAATGGGCACTTTTACACGTCATTTTTTTAAACTACCAGCGCTTTCGGAAAGACCATCATTGCCAAGAAGAATGCGCCGCAAGAAACTTGGCAGAAAGTAAATAATTTTAATATATCATAATTAATATATAATATATAATAATAAATATAATTACAAATAAAATACTTAAAAACTATATTATACAATTAAAGAAAAAAAATACAAAAAATAATAATAAAAGAAATACAGGGATGTATGGGGTCCCTTAGTTACAACCACCCGGCACCCGACCAGCACCGCCTGGACTTTCGGCGTCCACTCGTTGTCGACAGGTGGTCCAGTCCACGCGCGGAGGACGCGATGACAACGAGCAACGTCGGGTGCCGGGTGGCTGTAATGAGCTGTAACCTTTATTACAGCAATGAGGGCTATCGTTTTTTGTCTCACTAGATGGCGCACTGTTGCGTGAGGTTTTTAAGTATGGCTTTCAAAGTCTGTTATTACGGGCGTGAAAACAAAGTTTAGATTAAAATCATATTTAATACACCTTAAAACCGTACCATAAAAATATCGAGCATGCCACAGTGTTGCATAGTCCCCGTTTTATTCGGAAAAAAGGGAGGACAAAGGTTTCCGAAAGACAAAAATGTCTCAAAACACAGACATTCATTGCCCCGGAACGCATATTTGCCATAATTAATTTCAGATATTGCAAAATATTCACAAAATTATTCTAATTATAAATAAACCCGCGTAGCTCACCCAAAAACTATGAGATTTGACATTTCGGAGACCTCACGCTACACTAGCGCCTCTAGTGGCGAATTCATACGCGATAGCCCTCATTACGGAAAATAGGAGCCAGATGTTTTGACTAACGGAGCAGCATAAGGACGCATCTTATCATCAAGCAGTGACCTCATAATCCCCTGATCCCACTTATAATCCGCGATATGCTATCACCATTTAATGTGTTGTTAAAAGTTGACATAATAAATCAGATAAATCCTACTTAGCAAAAATAAAAACTTTACCACGAATTAGAACTGCTAGGCTTCTATTTGGTTTAATACTCATTTAAAAATCACATAAGATGACCAAGACAAATCAAGATACAATTCGCCTCTTCTGCGAAGTCGCGCCATTCTTGAATGAGGGCTATCGCGAATGAATTCGCCACTAGAGGCGCTAGTGTAGCGTGAGGTCTCCGAAATGTCAAATCTCATAGTTTTTGGGTGAGCTACGCGGGTTTATTTATAATTAGAATAATTTTGTGAATAAATTTTGCAACATGTGAAATTAATTATGGCAAATATGCGTTCCGGGGCAATGAATGTCTGTGTTTTGAGACAGTTTTGGCTTTCGGAAACCTTTGTCCTCCCTTTTTTCCGAACAAAACGGGGACTATGCAACACTGTGGCATGCTCGATATTTTTATGGTACGGTTTTAAGGTGTATTAAATATGATTTTAATCTAAACTTCGTTTTCACGCCCGTAATAACAGACTTTGAAAGCCATACTTAAAAACCTCACGCAACAGTGCGCCATCTAGTGAGACAAAAAACGATAGCCCTCATTGTGACGTGTCGCCGAGTCGCTGATCAGCAAATCATAGCAAGTTCAATAAAATCCCTTAAGAAACTCTTGGTCTATACTCCAATCCAACCAATCAGAAACGAGCAAAATAAATCGCAAACTACTAAAAGTTTGACCAGTAGGTGGCAAATTTTTAAGTTGTTTAAAAATATGCTGGGCGGGAACCACTAACTCTAACGTGTTCTTTATTGAGAACATTGGGCAGGACGAGGATATACACGTAATGTTAGGTAATTAACTAATTAATTAACTTAGGGTCTACGCTAGCAGACGCGGTTTGTACGGAGCGGGTGGACGCAAAAGTACGAGCAGCGCTAACTGCACGCGTCGCGTGCATAGGATTGTACCTGTACCCTTAGTGTAAGTTTTCGGTTACAAAATACGTCTCGATCGCGTTCGCGTTAAAATCTCAATTTATATGGAAACACGAAGAGCGCCTCTAGCGGATCGTTTGCGATGTTCGTGTTTCCATACAAATTGAGATTTTAACGCGTACGCGATCGTGACGTATTTTGTAAGCGAAAACTTACACTAAGGGCACTGCACCCGCCCCCGCAGGCTGCGCCCGCGCGTTGCACCCGCGCCTGAGAGGTCACTACGAAATTCGGAAATCGAAGATCATATAGTACCGTCCCTCTAACTAACTCGTTTTAAAAAAATATAAGTGTCAGCGGGAAGGCAACACACGAAGTTCGAATTTAGCAATTCGCAGTAAAGGGCACGCTAGCGCAGGCCCTTTAACCCTCACTCAAGTCAAGACCGTTCAATGAGTTACTTGACAGGCGAAACATCGCTAGATGGCGTTAGTATCGTGAGATCCGTTTGACGTTTCTAGCTTGTGATTGGCTCATTTCGTTAGTTAACCAATCACAAACTTGACATTAATATTAAACCGTATTACTACACACACGCGCACACGCACACACACTCAATTTTTTCTGTAAAAATATGGCAATTTGTTGCTATGGAAGAGCGGGGCGTCCTAATACAAGTATTTCATACTTAACAAAAAGTCCCCACCTATTGTTTATGTGCACTAATTTATGGTGAAATAAATCTTTTTTCATTTACTAATTAGGGCCGTCCTTATCTAAAAGACCCCGTCGTCTGAGAAAAACTTTTTGAAGAGGTGCAGTGCTAATTATATATTTTTGCAAATTTTTAAACTTGTAAGTTGAAACCCACTGACAGCGATGGCGGAGCGGCGCAGAGGGGATACCGGTTATAATATTCGAGCTAACATGAAAGAGTCCATATAGAGCGTGGCGCGATATTCTATGCGGACCCTTTCATGTTAGCTCGAATATTACTACCGGTACCGCCTCGTCGCCGCGCCGCACCGCTCCGCCACCGCTGTCAGTGGGTTAAGCCGGGTCCAGACGAGTGTAAAGTGTAATGTAACATTACGTGTAATTTAGCGTCAACAGTGTGGACGGCACACGAACTCAAAGCGAACGAACACTGCGAGCGCCTTTGTGTTCGCGAAAACCGACAGCCGATGGATCAACACCGAGCGCCGCGCGAGCGTTACATGTAATGCTCGTAGTGACGTCCACACGTAGAATTCGTGTTACATTACACGATAGATTACATTACACGTTACACTCGTCTGGACCCGGCTTTAAGCTTCACAAAGTTACGTACATACGAACGTTGCAAGTGAAATACTAGTGAAACCCGTCTCAGAGCAAAAGCATAAAACGAAAGATTGACAGCTGCATGCAAACGTAACAAATGGCAAAATCTACAATACGCTTATTGTGGAATCATGCGGAACATACAAAAAGTAGTACATTCGCATCTTTCCAATTTGTACATTTTGCGAATGTACTTTATGCTTTTTGTACATTCCGCGTCTTTCGTCTTTCACTGTATGCGTTGTGTTGCCATTGGTTACATTTTGCGTGCAGTGTCCACTTTGCCTTTTGTGTATTTTGCTCCAAATGGGGGCTATCGCGTGTGAATTCGCCACTAGAGGCGCTAGTGTAGCGTGAGGTCTCCGAAATGTCAAATCTCATAGTTTTTGGGTGAGCTACGCGGGTTTATTTATAATTAGAATAAATTTGTGAATATTTTGCAATATCTGAAATTAATTATGGCAAATATGCGTTCCGGGACAATGAATGTCTGTGTTTTGTTTGAGACAGTTTTGTCTTTCGGAAACCTTTGTCCTCCCTTTTTTCCGAACGAAACGGGGAGTATGCAACACTGTGGCATGCTCGATATTTTTATGGTACTGTTTTAAGGTGTATTAAATATGATATTAATCTAAACTTTGTTTTCACGCCCGTAATAACAGACTTTGAAAGCCATACTTAAAAACCTCACGCTACAGTGCGCCATCTAGTGAGACAAAAAACGATAGCCCTCATTGGTAAACACAGTATCACGATTATCAGCAAATTCAGTGCACATTGCACTAAATACGGCCTACAAATTAAAGATACAACTGATTTAAAAACATTTACTTTAATTAGGTATCACGACATCTTCACCGTAGATTAGTGGCTTGGCACCGGCTTATCGTGTATATCTATATATATTTATAGTTTTAATCTGACAGATAAATACTATGTAGCAACTTAGCAACAGTTTAAAATCCTACCTACTAAGGACGATTATTCAGATTTACGACTGGTTCTTGGAAAAAGAAGCTTGTGATAGTCGTCATAAGTTTCTTGCGACGCATTCCTTTCAGCAATCGTTAGCAGAAAGGGAATACTACTAAAACGCCAAAATGTTACTTATGGGAAATGAAGTTTCAATTTATGACTGTGCTCACGGATCACGGATACGATATCTCGGACCGGTTGAGACCGATCGCGTTCGCGTTAAAATTCAATTTGTATGGAAACAACGAAACATCGCAAACGTTCCGCTAGAGGCGCTGCTCAGTTTGCCTACAAATTGAGATTTTAACGCGAACGCGGTCGAGACGTATTTTGTAACCGAAAACCTACACTAAGGCACAGCAGCAGTGCTACTACGAAACTCTAAACTCGAAGTTCGTGTCGTACCGTCCCTCTCGCTCTCGTATTAAATAGTATAAGTGTCAGAGGGACCGCACGACACGAACTTCGAGTTTCGAGTTTCGTAGTAGCCCTGCTGCTGATGGTGTGGTGATGGTCGAGCATACTTATTACGGATCACTAATAATAATGTACCCTACCATATCTATTTTTTATATGTTCTGTGAATAAACGATTAATTAATAATTTATTAAGAAATATGAAGAAAATACAAAATATCCATAGGACTAAAACTACTATTAAATTAAAATAACTAAAACTAATTAAAAAAGAGAGGTGGGCTCTTGGCATGGTGCCCATCACGCAGGCAACATTCCCGCGTTGAACTGCGATTGAGATTCTTGCGCGAGAAAGCTGCCGGCGCGAGGGTTCCTGTTGCCTCCTTAACCTATTGCTGAGCTCCCTGTGTAGCTCCAGCGCACCCTTACCCAAGGACCTAGTCTCGACGCCGAAAGCAAAGAAATTATATTGGGCGCCGAGACAGCTATATTTTGTGACCTTGAGGCGTTCCCGGGCGTCTGCCGCGGCCCCCACACATTTGGTAGTTGCTGGTAGGTAGGACGCCGCCAGGGTATCTGTACAGGTAGCGTCCCACACCAGCGCACGGCCAGTCTATTAATTAATTTATCTATTCATTCATTCGAGAACTTGTCGGCCCCAAAGGCCATCTGTTCTCCATGCTAAATCAGTATGACCTACCCATTGCACTTCAACGAGCTAATTCGCTTGGCTATGTCGGTGACCTCACGTCGCATCGTAACAATGTAGTTTTATTTAATTGTAATTGATAAAATAGTATTTTATCTACATGCATATCATAACTTCCCTATTATATGTTCAGAAACGACTATCAAATGGCCTTTATTAAGAAACCTGGTATCTGCGGGTGCATCTTAATGTTCACATTAAAGTACAGTGCATCTTAATGTTTACATTAAAGTATCGGTAATACTTTTTTTAACAATGCATATCTGTACATATTGTAGAAAACTTATGACATGCATGTAGATAATAATTATTATTCAAAGTCAAAGTCAAGTCAGTCAGTCAAAGTCAAAGTCAAAGCCAAAGTCAAAATCAAAATCAAAGTCAAGTCATATCTGAACATATTATAGAAAACTTATGATATGCATGTAGATAAAGTTATGTATGCGGCTATACATAATTAGGCATTAAAACACTCGTGTGATCTTATTATGAACTCGCCTTCGGCTCGTTTCATAAAACCACACTCGTACTTTAATGCCTCTCATTATGCACCAGCCACATAAATACCTATTATGCAACTGTATCGTAATAGGGCTCCTTAAAACACGAGTGTGGGTTTATGAAACGAGGCGTAGCCCGATGCGCGCGCGACGACTTGCTGCTGCCCCCCCCCCGTGCTGTAATGATGTATGAAATGATGAAAATGACCATTACGATACAGCCGTGTTCATAATAGAATCCAATGTCGTAACGCTGGCCATTACCTATGGTTTTTGAACGCATAATTGAGGATTTACTATATGGGTGTAGACAAAAGAATTAACAAACTGCACTTGTTCCCTTATGCAATTATTTGTGCAACTGCCGATAAGATTGCAGTCGATCGTTTATCATTTTATGCCTTTGGGGGCATTCACACGGACACCTGTGCTTGCGCATATAATAATATTGCTATAATACCTTAGTCAGAAAAGAAACATTCTTATAAACTTATAACAAGGTATTTGACACCTTAAACAATTTCTCCTTTCAAACTGGTGCACCTATGGTAGTGGGACTAACTCGCGTTACGCCTAAACTTCATATTAAATTAGCTTTGGGTCTAGGATGATGTCAGCCTTTTCGGCAGACTGCTTACTTCGTTTTAAAGCTATATCTTTATTCTCAGACCAACTATTCATCAGCCTAAATCGCGTTATGCCTAATTGTCATAAATACCCACAACATCAATCTGAGGGATATAATTTTCACTGACTGCCTTCAAAAAACTTTATACTGAAACTGAAAATAAAAAACAAGTCTAGTAGTCTAGAACTCTTTTAAGTAACTTAAAGTTTAACAGTCGGGTCCCATTAGAAATTGTGTCTATGTAACTTAACAGAGTTTAAGGCTCCGTTGCCACCATGTGCGAGGATGTGTTGCGAGGAACCAATAGAAACACTTCATTTACCTCGCCTCGCTCCGCTCAGCCACAAAACACAGATAGTTCAGAAGTCAATCTCCATACAAGTGCGCTCGAGCAACGCACACATAGACACTGCTCACGGACACGATATCTCGGACCGGTTGGGACCAGTGCGAGCGTGAGTGCTATCCGCTTGAGACACGCGTCTGTGAACTTTTTTGTGCAATAATGGAGCAACAAAAAAAAGTTTTTATAACTGTTCAGTGGACGGTTGTTTAAATTAAATAATCGTGAATTTCGCCAATAACGAAATCGTCGCAAGATATTTTCTGTGACAAATTTATAATTAATGACATTAAACTTAAAATATTTAGTTATTAATTAATTTTCCATTCTTCCGTCTCATTCTCAACAATAAATCCGACAACTAGATACGAGTGCCACTACCACGATAGTTTTTGGTGCATAAGCCATAGTTGACAACCTTAGAGCGACCGCCGAGCGTAGGTATGAAAAGTGAAGTACATACAGGAGATTGAATTCTGAACTATCTGTATTTTGTGGCTCAGCTGATTCCACCAGAGATGTGCTGTACGAGGGATAAGTAAATGAAGCGCTTCTATTGGTTAATGAAAAACATATTCCTCGCACAACTCTGGTGGAAACGCAGCCTTTGGGGCTGTTTCACCATCCATGGATCAGTGTTAACTGACGGGTAAATGTGATGCCGTTCCTATTTGTTTTGTTTTGTACGGAGACGGCATCACATTTAACCGTCAGTTAACACTAATCAATCGATGGTGAAACAGCCTTTAGACTCTAGACTTGTTTTTTCTTTTCAGTTTTAGTTAAAAGTTCTTGACACTCGGGTTTTTAATTTTTAAATATTTTAAATATTTTTTCAAGCTACTCTACGTTACTCTTTTATTACTTTTATAAGTGTAGATTTCAATAAGTGCGATTGATCGGTTCCAGCGCGTCTGTCCGTTTCAATGGAAGCGTACTCTTATCAACCATGTCATTTAGTATAAGGATGCAAAACAAATAAATCAACAACACCTCGGGTTATCAAATTAGGTACTTATAGTAATGATTACGATATCAACGAGATTAGAATCGGCCGGATCTCTTTCTGTTTTACCATGGTTTTCATCATCATCATCATCAGCCTATGTTCGTCCACTGCTGGACATAGGCCTCTCCCATGGCACGCCACTGAGCACGATCCTCGGCTACTCTCATCCAGCTCTTGCCAGCCTTGCTTGCCTTGCTTGAAATAGTGACACATAACCAATGAGGGCTATCGTTTTTTGTCTCACTAGATGGCGCACTGTTGCGTGAGGTTTTTAAGTATGGCTTTCAAAGTCTGTTATTACGGGTGTGAAAACAAAGTTTAGATTAAAATCATATTTAATACACCTTAAAACCGTACCATAAAAATATCGAGCATGCCACAGTGTTGCATAGTCCCCGTTTTGTTAGGAAAAAAGGGAGGACAAAGGTTTCCGAAAGACAAAACTGTCACAAAACACAGACATTCATTGCCCCGGAACGCATATTTGCCATAATTAATTTCAGATATTGCAAAATATTCACAAAATTATTCTAATTATAAATAAACCCGCGTAGCTCACCCAAAAACTATGAGATTTGACATTTCGGAGACCTCACGCTACACTAGCGCCTCTAGTGGCGAATTCATACGCGATAGCCCTCATTGCAACCATGTATCTAGAATAGGGATGTAACGGACGTGGTTTTATCGGAACCAGATGTTTTCAATTTAGTTTATCGGTACCAGAAACGGAATCGGAACCGAAAACTGAACCGGAACCAGAACCGGAGCCTGAGTGATAGGTGGACGAGATGTTAGTGTAGCAAAGTGGGGCGATAGCGAATGACGGTTTAAACCTGTTTGTTTTTATAGTCAAAATACCATATACGGGACTTATCACGCTATTTTTACACAAGTAATATTTACCTCGACGCTTCGGCAACGTTACAGTGGCCGTGGTCACGAGTAGACTGAAGTGTGGGGTGTCAAGTCTGCCTAGCAGCGCGAGTTCTTCGAACTACCCGCACTTGATCACTAATAGAAAAAATAAATATTACTTGTGTAAAAATAGCGTGATAAGTCCCGTATATGGTATTTGGACTATGAGTGAGAATCACGAAAGTTTGAAAACTGTTTTTGATGTACACCGTTCAAGTTCGGCCGCCGAGCTAAGCATTGACATCCGATATAACTTCCATTTCAAAAGTAACCGGACCGGATGCGTAAAACCAAACGGAGGTTCCGACTTAACGGAAACGGAATCGGAGCTCCGTAATCCCTGATCTAGAACTAGATGTCATCAGCACAGCTCATTCACACAAAGACACCACAGAATATACAATAGTACTAAAGACACAATGCAAGCGTGTTCAAGAAAGCGCACTTCGAAACAAAGGCGTTTGTAAAATGCAACATTTGGCGCAGTTCCTTAAAATAAACGTCCTTTGAAAGGAAGACTAACAAAGGAAAAATGAGCGGGAAAAATCCACATATTATAAATGCGAAAGTTGTAAGTCTGTTTGTTTGTTTCATCTTCATCACGTCTTAACTGCTGAACCGAAATTAATTGAAATTCGGTGGGTACAGTATAGACATGGGTAATCTCAACTCCGCGAAGTGATCTGACTCACTAGATCCAGCTCCGGTGTCGGTACCGAATCCGCTTATTGAATCCGACTCCTTTATTGACTCCGGTTCTTTCGAGCGATTATTAATTTATCTATGGCTGATGCGGCCCGGCTCGGTTTGGTAGGTACCACCAGGTCAATGTACTGAACTGAAGTACCGATTCGTTTCGTCCTTTTAATGTTGAAAAATTCTAAATTGTGTTTTGTTACAGTGGCCGTGGTCACGAGTAGACTGAAGTGTGGGGTGTCAAGTCTGGCCTAGCAGCGCGAGTTCTTCGAACTACCCGCACTTGATCACTAATAGAAAAAATAAATATTACTTGTGTAAAATAGCGTGATAAGTCCCGTATATGGTATTTGGACTATGAGTGAGAATCACGAAAGTTTGAAAACTGTTTTTGATGTACACCGTTCAAGTTCGGCCGCCGCGCTAAGCATTGACATCCGATATAACTTCCATTTCAAAAGTAACGGAACCGAACCGGATGCGTAAAACCAAACGGAGGTTCCGACTTAACGGAAACGGAATCGGAGCTCCGTAATCCCTGATCTAGAACTAGATGTCATCAGCACAGCTCATTCACACAAAGACACCACAGAATATACAATAGTACTAAAGACACAATGCAAGCGTATCTCAAGAAAGCGCACTTCGAAACAAAGGCGTTTGTAAAATGCAACATTTGGCGCAGCTCCTTAAAATAAACGTCCTTTGAAAGGAAGACTAACAAAGGAAAAATGAGCGGGAAAAACCCCACATATTATAAATGCGAAAGTTTGTAAGTCTGTTTGTTTGTTTCATCTTCATCACGTCTTAACTGCTGAACCGAAATTAGTTGAAATTCGGTAGGTACAGTATAGACATGGGTAATCTCAACTCCGCGAAGTGATCTGACTCACTAGATCCAGCTCGGTGTCGGTACCGAATCCGCTTATTGAATCCGACTCCTTATTGACTCCGGTTCTTTCGAGCGATTATTAATTTATCTATGGCTGATGCGGCCCGGCTCGGTTTGGTAGGTACCACCAAGGTCAATGTACTGAACTGAAGTACCGATTCGTTTCGTCCTTTTAATGTTGAAAAATTCTAAATTGTGTTTTTTTTTAAAGAACTATGAGCTACTTTCAGAACCTACTAGTTTCTGTTTGACTAATTGAAGCTTGAAAACAGTGTTAAATATGCGTCGCCCGCTCCGGTCATATTATATTGTGTTTTAATTCTATCTCATTTCTTTCCAATATAACCGAGCGAGAAGTCCGTCCGAGTACCGACGTAGGTACCGACTCACTCCGCGCCCGACCGAACGTAATAAGATCCGATCCGATCCGAGCCGAGCCGAGAGTGAAAGCGGAGCGAGTGAGCGTGACGGCGATCACGAGCCGCTCGATCCGGCCGGACTTGGTCGGAGTTAGTAGGTACCTCCGGAGTCGATAAGATTTGAAAGGAGTCATTAAGGGATTCGGATCCGCTTGAGGATCTGACTTTTTTTGAATCTTCAGATCCGGATTTACCCATCTCTATTACAGTAGCTTCTTTAGGGTAGGGCGCGGTGGGGCGACTGCCCAGGGGCGCCTGAAGCCTGTACCTTCTAGAAAATTCCCAAAAGTTTGGAGCGCCGAGGAAATCTCGCCCAGTGCGTTAGAAGTGCTAAAAAGGCACTGGGTGTAGGTATACAGATGGTTTTAGTTCCAGAAAATTTTATAATTCCCGCGCAAGGAGTCGCGGGTAGCAGTACCTCTAGTGTGGCTTTCACAAAACATTCAAAGTCAAAGTCAAAGTCAAAATATCTTTATTCAATTTAGGCTATAACAAGCACTTATGAATGTCAAAAAAATCTGCCACCAGTTCGGAAAAACCTCTGCTGAGAAGAATCCGACAAGAAACTCAACGAGGTATATATTTTTTTTTAAACAGATTTACAATAATATTAAATGATATGTATACATCACAAGTATTTACCACTATTCTATTAGTTTACTATTCGAAGACGTAAATCGAGCGTTCGATCCGATACGTAGCCGCCACATGTCCACGGTGCGGCGTCACGTTTTCGTTACGAGACGCGGACGAAATAGTTTACGTAGCAAACCTACACTCACATAAGTTGTTGTGCAAACTTTCCGCTAGAGGCGGCTGTCCGTGTTTCCATACAAATTGAGATTTTAACGCGAACGCGATCGAGACGTATTTTGTGAACGGGAAAATACACTAAGCACACAGTACCCTTAGTGTAAGTTTTCGGTTACATAACACGTCTCGATCGCGTTCGCGTTAAAATCTCAATTTGTATGGAAACACGAACAGCGCCTCTAGCGGAACGTTTGCGATGTTCGTGTTTCCATACACAACACGAACATCACAAACGTCCCGCTAAAGTCGCTGTCGTGTTTCCATACACGCGATCGCGACGTATTTTGTAACCGAAAACTTACACTAAGGGCTGTTTCACCATCCATTGATTAGTGATAACTGGCGGTTAGGTGTGATGCCGTCTCTATTTGTTTTGTTCGAATAGACGGAGACGGCATCTCATTAACCTTCGGCTAACGCTAATCAATGGATGGTGAAACAGCCCTAAGGGTACTGAACTATCTCATTAACATGCACACGATGTGTCGCCGACTTTGATATTTGCATAAAAACGTAAACAAAGTAATAATTAATTATATGTGACTGTGTCTGGGAAAAGGGACCACTTTACCGGTATGGAGTTATTAATATCTCCTAAAACTAGGTAAAATGAGCTATTCAGTAAAAAAAGAATCGTTTTCCTAGGTGCAATAATTATTTTTTTATAAATTTTTAAACATGCAGTAGGCAAAATGTACGAGTCGAGAAAATTGATTTTAAAGTTTATGCTCGTGAAAAATACACTTCTACTAGGAAGTTATGGAATGATTGGTACCAAGCTAATCTAGTATTATCAAAGATTAAATTCAGGCATCAATGGTCTCAATAACTATAATGATTTGGAAGGTAGTCAAAGAAGAACTTGCAGGAGTGGGAAAAAAATCAAGTATCTTAATTACTCATAATCTTAAGAAAATACCTTTTAAACAATGAATTATTAATTATGGTAATATATTTAGGCAATAATAGAAGGGAAAAAATAAAAAAAGACCAGTATTTTCTATGTTTTTAATCGAAAATACTAACATTTCTATAAATCAGTTCTAATCAGTCTCATAAACAAAAATCAACTAAATAATATATTTTTTTAAGTTATATCACAAAATCAGCCAAAATATACTTTAGCACAGAGATCCAAACATAATTAACGATACTTAATGCAATATTTAGAGAAATTATCGTGTTTTAAGTTTAGTGGTTTGACGATCATTTTCCTATGGAAGAATAATTAGGGTACCACTTGGGGGCTTAGTAAAGTTTAGTGTCACAAGTAAAATAACTACTATTTAACATGTTTATATAATAAAAAATAACGTGTTGTCACTATGTTAAATAGTAAAGTAAATATTTTTCAACATTAAAGTAAGTTTCTTCTACATTTTATACATTTCTAAGGAAAAAATAATTAATATACTAAGTCAGGTACCACTTTGTCACTAAACTTTACTTGTTTACAAAAATAAAAAATCACACACAACAACTTGTCAAATTAAAGTACTTACTATAATCAAAATAAATCACATTTTTTTACTTGGTAAATACAGTTACTTAACTGGATTCAAGGCGCTCATCAAGTTCCCTTTTTTTTTTACAAAAATATACATTATTCCTTTTTTAATTTCTGAGGCCCATTTGACCACAGTAGCCGCATTTGGGTGTTTTTCGTTTTTGGCTTTCCACTACTGTGAGCGCCGACGTCGACGGATGGCTGATTCAGTATTTATGAGCGGCATTTCGACGTCAAGTAACGGATCTTCTATAGCACTTATTGCAACGATTTTTATAGGTTTTATAGGTATATTTTTATAGCCCAATCTTCGCCCCCCGCCCCCCTTATCCTACCCTCAACTTATTATTTCGCTTCCCTGCATAACAGCGATCGAAATAAATCAAAATATTTCGCCTGTAAAATATTACCTCAAAGTGGTACCCTTGGTACTAAACTTCGTGACCTATTAGGATATTGAAATATTGTAATTATACAGGTATTATTTTACACAAAATGATATTTAAGGTATAAATAACCGATTAGTAACAAAAATCCATTTTACATATTTTCGGCAAATTTTGTAAAAATGCATATAACTCGGAAACTAGAATCGTCAAAGTGGTCCCTTTTACTAGACACAGTCACATATACCTACCTACTACATAGCTACCGAAACTTGTGGTCATGGGTTATTGGACGGCAGTAAGTACTACTCGTATCACACTTCCTACTAATATTATAAATACGAGCGTGCGTGCGTGCGTGCGTGCGTGCGTGCGTGCGTGCGCGCGTGCGTACCCGCGGCTATGTTATAGCTTATAGCGCGAATATTCAGCGTTTTTGCAGCGTTTTTTTTTCCTCATTAGTGTCTTCACGCGTTATTAAAAGAGCTAATGCTCAGGGTTGTTTTTTTTATGAAAATTTAAGACAATGCCAATGCTGAATTTAGCGTGATTAAAATTCTTGTGACTTTTCTTTCCGTTGTGCCATAATAAAAAAAAAAGACATTTATTGCCACATTAAAAAAAATACAATGAACATAACAAAAGACAAAAATAAAAACAACAGACACGTTACAAATATGTGGCAATAGGCTCAAGCTCAGCATTCACATGCTGCCGGTCGACAACCGGCGGCGCTGATTTTCAGCCTGCGCCCGTCTCGCGGCACGTTTTACACAGTCAGTAATACGGGAAGGGTAAACACACAAAAGTATTTATATAAAAAAAAAACAAACCATTAAAAAAAATGCAATTTTAACACGTAAGGGAGGTTTAAAAAGAAGAAAAACCGACTCCAAAAAAATTAAAAAATAACAAAAATGGAACCGACTACAAACCCTTGAAAATATTTTTCTAGGTAAGTAGGTACGTACTAGCTCGAAGTCGGTGACTCAGCACGAGCCAGCAGGAGTGGGACAATTCAGAATAGTCGTCTACCTCACCTACATACTATGTTGGTTTCAACCCCTCCTGCTGGGTCGTGCTGAGTCACCGACTTCGAGCTAGTACGTACCTACTTACCTAGAAAAATATTTTCAAGGGTTTTGTAGTCGGTTCCATTTTTGTTATTTTTTAATTTTTTGGAGTCGGTTTTACTTTTTGTTAAAATTTTCTTTTTTCTCACTTTTTAGTGATTCGTAGCCAAAGAACATCTCACAACGATTCCATTAAGCCCAAACACGACTTAGTTACGTTGTTTTATAACAGAGTTCCGTTGCCTACCTTCTGGCTTCAGCATCAGATCAGTTCGAAAGAATCATTAACTTAAAGCTTCTTCTTAGTCGCTTATCTAGGTAAGTATATTAACCATAATAATTTAAATTTAACCCGTGAAATACTTACTTGTTATTGATAGTAGTAGTTCCGTCGGTCAAATCTGGTCTTCATCATCAGTTCCAATTCACCATATTATGATTTGAAAGAGCAAATGCACGAGTTATTGCTAAATATATCCAAATTACCATAGGTGTCTCTACAAAATTTGAAGAGTTCCCTCGATTTCCTTAAGATCCGATCATCAGATCCTAATTTGCTGCTTATGGGACCCAATTGAAAGCATTCCTAGACGAACTCAAAAAAAAAAATTCAAATCGGTTCATAAATGACGGAGTTCTGAGGTAACAAACATAAAAAAAAAAAAAAAAAACATACAACCGAATTGATAACCTCCTCCTTTTTTTGAAGTCGGTTAAAAATGGGAGATCTGGCAATTCTGTTCTAAGAGATGGCATTTACATTCCTAGCGGGTTCTTGTGGATTTAATAAACGTGGTACGATAATGACGTTTTGACCGCGCGGTCAAAACGCTCGAATATTCGCCCTATAGCTAGTTAGTCGTGTTTATTGTAGGTATATTAGTATTTACCAAGTCCAGGCCCCTACTAAAAACTATGATTTTAAACCGGGACAATTTGCTTGTCGGCCGGGACGCCAGGACACCATGCTTCAGGCAGTTGTCTCACCGCCGGCGAGGAAACGATTGGCTATCGACTATTTTCTGGCTCAAGAAACGAACAAAAGATATAAGATCCTGTGTGAGTAAAAGAGACATATATATTAATAGTTGATTGCTGGCGGTTCACACTGCCGGCGAGAACTCGCTCTTACATCTTTTGTCGCAGCGAGAAGAGCTATAAAACTCGCTGAGCTATAAAACTAGCTCAGCGATACTCGCTCAGCGCTGTTAGCTTGGCGGCCGCCCGGCTCGAGCGAGTGGAGCGAGTAATCACCCGTCGTGCTCGAACACTCGCTTTTCACTGCTCGCCCACTCGTTTCTAGTTACTCGCTCTGCTCGCTTCTCGCTCATCGTCGGCGGTGGGACAAGTGCCTCAAACCGGGACATGTCCCAGCGTACCGGGACGTATGGCAACCCTATTCCATTGGTTCATGAGAAACACATCCCTCGCACATCTTTCGTGGAAACGGAGCCTAAGGCTAGGTTCACACGACGCAATTTTTCCCGTATGAAATATCGTAGATGAGAACAAAATTTGTATGGCAACTTTGAAAGCCGTTCACACGGCACCTATACCGCCCGCCGCCTAACTTTGCCTAAAAGTTCATTGCCCCGACTAGTAAAGAAAAACTATAAAGGTATAATTCCAATAATTGAATAGGCACTATACCGTTAAGCGATTCGAACACAATCCGGGAGTAACGTAAAGACGTCGCATAAAAAATGTATCTCAAAAACGCGTCAAAACTGAGTATTAAGTAATAAACTTTTAGGCAGATTTATATGGCGCGTGGTATATGTGGGAAAATCTCGTATTCGAGACATATTTTTTACCGTATACCGTAGGGTCTTGCCACCGGAAATGCGAGATTCTCGAAACAATTTTATCGAATGCGATGCTCAGTGGCGCTTGTGTTTACGTTGTTTCGTTCACACGAACAAACTGGCCCTATACCACTTCGTATGTTGCCGTCCCGCTGACGCTTATGTCATTTAATACGCGAGTGAAAGGGACGGTGCGATACGAACTTCGATTTTCGTAGTAGCCCCTCTGGTTTCTCGTATACGAGACGCGCGCGGGGCGGGGCACATCCGTAAAAAAACCGAATGGACCTCGCACCGTGTGAACGGCCGTTTCCTATACGGCAGTTACTCAAAGTGGGGTACGCGAACCCCTAGGGGTTCGCTATTCGACGGTAGGGGGCGACAAGGTTTACGTGATGATGGCTGCAAGACTGGCAAGATGATTAAGATTGGTTTTTGGAGTCTTTTTGTATTTTTTATTTCAACTCCAAATTTTGTTACTTATTTGTTTGTTATTTGTTGTTGTTTGTTTCAGTTTGTATTTTCGTTGGCAAAACGATTCTTACCTATATTTGTTACCTTATATTCAAATAAATAATATACATTATATTATCATGATGATTGAAATAAAAATAAACTTAGTTTCTCCAACAGCCAGTTTTATTACTTTCTTTGGGGGGGTCTAGGTAGGGGTTCGCTGTCGTCTAGAATCTTTAACAGGGGTACGTGGAGCCATAAGTTTGAGAAACCCTGCTATACGGTAAAACCGTATGCGAGAAAATATCGAATCGAATAGTCGCCGTGTGAACCTAGCCTATCTGCTCTACAAGGCGTTAGGGCTCAAAGGTGACATAAACAAATGCTACGCAACGCACGTGTTTATATCAGTAACACACAGACACATTTCTGAGCGTCAACTTTGCCCCGCCGCACTTTGTACAGTGATTCAAAACAAACCATTGATTACGTGAATAATCGCCTACTATAGGTAGGTACGAGTGTCGAAGTGTATACTTACACACACAGCTACAAAAAGAACTGATTGCATAAAAGGAGAATGAATGAAAATGAGTTAATGTCAAACAAAATGCTGGCTGTACATGACATGTTCCTGCGTGTGTGTCCTCAATTCTGGTGGCACTACCTGTACGTCCAATTCGAATCAAACCAAATTTCAAGTTGATGCCATTCACCGTTGAGGAGTTCCTGGCCGGCCTACCAGGAATCAGGATGTCATTGCTAGTGCCAGATATGTATTGTCACGAGATTTACATAAGTCTGCCAAACAAGCCAATCCGACCGCAGGAAGTGGGTCAAATTGAACTTTCAAGATTTGACCCAAATAAATAACTAAATAAATAAACAGGACAAGCTAAATAAAAGCTTGTACAAAGGTTGGGAAACCCTGGTACTGATGATAATCAAATCACACAGCTGGCATGCAAAAACGTGGTGATATGAGCAGAGGACCTTTGACACTAATCATGCCGCAGGTGGTTAGCCTTGCTAATCCTGTGATAGCAGTGAATACACAAAAACTGACATTTGATTGCGATCGCGAGGGTCAGAAACGTTAGGCGATATAGCCTCTGGATTGAAACATAGGATACTTTTTATCCCGATATTCCCTCGGGACAGGGATAAAACCTCGAAATAACAACCGCTGGGTTTAGAGTCATGAAATTTGGAATGTGACGTTAATTAAAACCACGCACGATGCAATTTTTGGGGATTCCCAAGAGAATTTAATAAAATCCCGGGATTTCAATTCAACTGCTGTATCTGATGATTTACGCGTGCGAAGCCGCGGGTAAACGGTAGTAGTATTACTAGCTGTTGCCCGCGACGCCGTCCACGTAGAATTCCTTTATTGCAATCCCGCGGGAACTATGCAATTTTGCCGGGATAAAAACTATTGTATGTTCTTCCCCGGGACTCAATCTGTATACTGAATTTCATCTAAATCGGTTCAGCGGTTTAGACGTGAAAAGGTAACAAACAGACTTACAAAGTTTTGCATTTGTAATGTTTTAATAGGAAGTAGGATTATTATAAGTAGAAAAAAAGTTACGGAAGCTCTAGTATAGATATCGGCGGCCGATCGTAAAATCTGCCAGCTCACGAAATTCCTAGGCATATCGTGAAATGGCGCCATTTCATGAAATGCCTAAAAGTTGGCCAGGCATATCACGATGTGCCTGAAAAACAATACACGACGAGCGAAGCGAGGAGTGGTTAGTATGAATGGTGACCACAACGCACAAACCGAGCGAGCGAAGCGAGCGTGCCTCGGCAACGGCTGGCGAAGTGCCTGTACCGATATGGCGGCGTTTCATGATATGCCTAGGAATTTCATGATCTGCCTAAACGTTACTAGGCAAATCGCTAAACGGTGAGTTTTGAATGATATGGCGCATGTCCCTTAGCCAATTCATGAAATGGCGCCATTTCACAATATGCCTAGGAATTTCGTGATCTGGCGGATTTTACGATCGGCCGCCAACATAGATAATCAAATCACACAGCTACATGCAAAAACGTGGTGAAATGAGCGTAACCAAAATATTTAGAAGACCTCTGACACCAATCATGCCGCAGGTGATTGGACTTGCTAATGCCACAAGCCTGTGATACCAGTGACAATATCCCACTAATATTTTAAATGAGAAAGTTTGTAAGTCCGTGTATTTGTTACCTCTTTACGTTTAAACTGCTGAAACGATTTAGATGAAATTTGGTATACAGATAGTAGTGAGTCCTAGGGAAGGAGATAGGATAGTTTTTACCCTGGAAAATTGCATAGTACCCACGGTATAAGTAGCGATAAACGAATCCAAAGTAAAATTCTTGTGCCAGTGTTTGTAGCCAAGCTCCTCCAAAATGGCTTGACTGATTTTAATCAAATTTATTGTGCATTTTCGGTAGGTCTGAGAATAGGACGTAAACTATTTTAAATACTTCTACGCGGACGGAGTCGCGGGCATCAGCTAGTTATATTATAAATGCAAAAGTTACTAAGTCTGTTTGACTGTTTGTTACCTCTCCACGTCTGAGCCATTGAACGTTGCTTAGATTTTTCACAAATTTAATATTATTAAAAACATATAAAGTAACTTTTGACAAAAAATGCATGGTTTAAAAGATGTAGAGCAGAATCTGAAAATAGTACAAAAATTACGCGATTTTTAGCATAATTTTTTTTTCATAACTTTTTGGGAATTGCAACTTGGGTATACATTATATACTATTATAGCTGCCTTAGAAAGCAAAAATTTCTCATACTGTTTTTAATGTTAACCCGTCATGCGTCCAAGACTACATTAATCCCTAACTTTTTTGTGCAGGAAATGCCCTAGAGACTACCAGTAGTCTATCAATAGTAAGACGCGTGACGGATTAAGAACAGAGCCGGATTAAGCCAGCGCGAGGCCTGTAATAAATTTTATCAAGGGGCCCTTGATTTACTTCAACTTTATACCATTAAACAAAATATTATAGATCATCCTCATCGAAGTCTATCATTATGATACCATGTCTTTCTTTGGAGGCAGTTTTGTGTTGGTTTTGTGGTGGCAGTATTAAGGAACACATTTTTTTTTTAAAACCATGCATTTATCTAAACTGTCATTTTTACGACAAGAGTGCCGCGGGGCCCCTACACATGCGGGGCTCGTAGCATTTGCTACTCTTGCTACATGGCTAATCTGGTACTGCTTAAGAACACAGTGAAATTAAAAGTATCTAATCTTTATCGTCTTTATTGAACATACCTACCACGGTAAATACAAAGGGATTTAAGATAACCATAATGCCTTTTTTTCATACCAACCATAAATTATTGATAAATGTGACAAAAGAATGCAATCCTATCGGTCAAACAGCCAGTAGATTATAAACAAGTGAAATTTACGTGTGACAGACGGGCCAGGCACCACCTAACCTTTCGCAACACCTGATACTTATTTCGTATGAATGAATTAACGACTACCTACCGTAGCAAAATAAATAACAAACAACGCATTGGAATTCAATAAAAAAATAAAAGCACGTATGTTGAACGCTAATTCCTGCGTCCTCGAGTAAATTTAAAGTAAAACTTTTTTTATTTTTAATAACACGGCACAGGTACTTACCTCAAAGAGTTTGAGTAAAATGTTCACATACAGCCTTCTCACACCTAAAGATTTTCCGATTGAAGCTAAGAATATTATGCACAGGATTAAAAGAAGGAACGGCGTATAAAGTATGGACACCGCGACCGACACAAACGACATGATTAACGCCATTTTGACGACTGATTTGGACTGATTGACTAAATTTCGATTTCGACGTCGACGTCATTCATGCGCCCGCTGGCTGTCAAAAGTTATCTGATCTGATATCGAAATTTCCAAAGATAATTGCATAGTTTCCCTACAAAGTTTTAATTTTAATCAAGCAAAAAAGACCTTTATTTGTAGTAACAGCAATAGGTATAAAATATACCTAAGTAAGACGCAATATAAAATTCAAATTGGGTAAATGAAAATAACTTGAACGTGACTTGAACGTATCAAGAAACCCATCGTTTGACGTTTCATTTGCGTCCAGAAACATTAACAAATAGTTCAAAGTTGAAACTTCTTTGTTTTTACGCCAATTTTTTCATCAAATCAATCATCAAATATGAAATAAGTAATGTGAACTTATAACAACTAATTTATTTACTTTTCTAGTTTTTTTGCTTCGGGACCCCACAGACCAAGAGTTTCAACTGTTTCAACACCAATGGCCTTTGGCAAAGGCCGCAAATATGAATCTTGCCCGTTCCACTGGCGACCATTAGGGCTGGCTGGCTCTTTCCTCGGTCAACGTATTGGCATTGCCATACGAGGAAACCCAGACAGCCTTATGGGCACCCTGCCCAATAGCAACGACTTGGGCTATATAGATTTTTAGGATTAGAGCAAGTTAGTTTTAGTTCTTTTTTTATTTATTTCTGTTAATTATTGTATATATTATTTGTTTGTTTATAAATAAATTTATTACTTAGTTAACCTTTTGTAAGACACATAAAATTAATAGTTAAAAAGAAGACAAATCAAAATTACCTAAGAAACCTTAACTAAATATATCTATAAATATTTTACTATAAAAATAAAACTTATTAAAAGAACTAACTGAAATAAGCAATGGATGTGTTCATTTCACGCGGTCCTCCGGGGATGGGATGGGAAAACATAGCTCATTGATTGACATTTGCTTTTTTTACTGTGGTATCACGGCATTAAAAAGAACTGAAAAGGGGGAATCGTATCGGGATTTTCATAAAAATCCTGTTTGAATTCTAAATTACTTCTCGGAAATAAAACAGAATGTCTTCTCTGCCCTACGGACCCCCCGTGAGAGTTTCACCTCTGATCAGGGTATGTTACTAAATTTCTGTAAAATATACAACCTCCATCATTATGTAACATTATGTTTTTGAACGAGATTTCCAAGTTTAGAATTGAGATCTTTTTTAATCGTCACATTTTTAATGGCTATTATTTTGTTCCAACCAGTAATAAATCAAGTATCCGTACTACAACTAAATTCTAACCTCTTTGGTGAACAAAACTAAACAATAATTAGCAAATCAAAAACAATTAGTGCACGGGTTAAATCACATTAATGAATAAATTACATGTACATTAGTTTAATCATTTAATCCATTATAACAAAACAAATATTACATTAAACCTCATTAAAAATTACTAATAAAATCAAAAATAGATAACTACAAAAAAAAACACACACACACCCACATCGTACGTTCACCATTCAATCAAACCCAGAATCACTGAATAATTATTTGTTAGTTTAATTGTATTCAATTAACAATTTCTTCTTTAAATTCTAGTTTGGCCGCTGGTCATTCCTGACAGTTGGCATTGTCTACGGTGCTTTCCACCAGAACAGGCTTTCCAAGAAGGAAGAGAGGCTGCGGGAGATTGAAGCAAAGGAGAAGCCGATTAGGGATGCCAAGCTCGCAGCCGAGAAGGCCCTAGCATCAGCTGGTATGTATTCTAATTCCTAAATAAGACAATGTTTGCATGCCATTGCAAGACCAATATTACTTTGGCTAAAGCAAAATACGAGTATATTATTTAATTTGATTTATTATGCCTATTTCTGGCAGTGGCAAAGCATCCATAGAACCCCATTCCCACTGACATGCCCAATATTTATAAAATAGGACTACAGGACATACATGACATAATTTATGAAAGATGTATGTATACAATCTTTGCTTCGGCTTTACCACGGAAATATCTGACACTACTCCACTAATGTCTGGTAAAGCCAAAGGAGATGTGATTACAAATATAATAAATAACCTTTAATTGAACGCCAAGCCATAAGCATGTAAGCAGTACAAAAAACAGCAAATACTGTTCGGCAATACCATTTTTTTTTTATACATAACCTAACCAACTAACAAATTTAAAACCCTTGACATTGTTATTTCAAAATTGGATATCCCAATAACTTTGATCTGATTTTGATGAAACAGCTAAGAACCATTAATCATTAATTTTATAATGGGTGAAGACCAAAAAGTTGCACAGCATTAACTTTTTCCATTGTGACACGAAAATTAATCATACATTTGTATGGATAATTTTCGTGTCACAATGGAAAAAGTTAATGGAAATTAAAACTATGTGCTAATGCAGCTTTAACCAGTCTGTAAGATGGAACTTTAAGCTTCCCTAGCCTAGAGTGAGAGGCTGTTACTGAACTAGTGAGATACACCTTTGCCGTCATCTGCACTTAACATCAAATGAGATAGCGGTCAATCGTGATCAGTTTTATGTAAAAAAAAAAAAACAGTCATCAGACAATAGTTATAACCCCTCTCTTTGCATCTCAGCTCAGGTTAAAACCAACAATTTGTTTTATAAATTTATTTTCTGTTTACAGCTGAAATCAAGGCATTAGAAGAGATGGTCAACAAGAAGTAGAAATCTGCTGAATTTAGAATTAAGTGTATGCGCCAAACATCAGGCCTTTTCCATCAAATGTTATTTAAAGAATTATAGGTAATTAATACAAATGGTAGTTTCATTTATTTTAAGTGATCTTCACAATTTTTAGTTGGCAATAAGGATTAGAAAAATATTTACAAACAGTTAAAATTGAATTTAACAGGCCAGATCTCAAGCAATTACATAGCTCATGGTTTAATTATTCACAATCCTGGATTAATTATTGAAGTGAAGCTAGCTACATATTAGTAATCTGTGAAGTGAAGTAGATGAGAGAGCCAAAGATCTCATACTCTTAGCTAGTCATACCGTAATTTTTGTCTGAATCCAAAGAGTATAAGTACCTCTATGTCTTTGGACATTATCCCACTACCTATAGTTAAATTAATTTCTTTTTTTTAGTTTCCTACTCACCGCTAGATGGCGCAGTACGAGGACGCAATATGAACTGACAACAAATACCGAAACCATTTTTGAGATATTATTTCTGTAGTAGACTAGGCAGCACTACCCTGAGGATTAACTGGCATAAGTACTTGTTGAATGAGTAACAGTAATAAAGCCCTTGACTACATTATTTGTGACATTAGTTTGCCTAGTCGATAACAGATGGCAGCATCCTCTATTGATCAGCTTAAGAAAAATGGGAATCAATAATGTACAGTCGGCCCATGAAAATGATAAGCAACTTAAAACCATGTCACATTGCCATTGACAACCTATTTCATCACGCGTACCACTCTGCCTTGATCTGGTTTAATTTGAGAAAGTACTAGTGCTCAAAAATTTTGTGGGCTGACGAGTTGCAACTCGGAATGTACGCGCAATAATGTACGACGTGATAATGCGAAGCATTATTGCTTCCAATTATCATGCCGTTCAATGTCATCGTCGCAAATCCAATCGATTCGAATGACCGATTTGAGTTAGGTTGTGTTAGGTCCAATGAGGGCTATCGTTTTTCGTCTTTCTAGATGGCGCCACTGTTGCGTAAGGTTTTAAAGTGTGGCTTTCAAAGTCTGTTATTACGGGCGTGAAAACATACACCTTAAAACCGTACCATAAAAATATCGAGCAACCAGTGTTGCGTATAGTCCCGTTTTGTTCGGAAAAAAAGGGAGGACAAATGTTTCCGAAAGACAAAACTGTCTCAAAACACAGAAATTCATTGCCCCGTAACGTATAATTGCCAAAATTTATTTCAAGTAATGCAAAATATTCACAAAATTATTCAAATCTATATTATAATTATAATATATATAATAAAAATTAATCGTAAAATGTGTTGCTAAGCGCAAAACTCGGGATCGGCTGGACCGATTTCGCGAATTATTTTTTAGTTGTGTTTGTTATTGTCAGTAGAAGGTTTTTATGGAAGAAAATTTAGAAAAATACAACGGGGGCGAAGCCGCGGGCAACAGCTAGTTATAAATAAACCCGCGTAGCTCACCACAGATAGCTCACCCAAAAACTGTGAGATTTGACATTTCGGAGACCTCACGCTACACTAGCGCCTCTAGCGGCGAATTCATACGCGATAGCCCTCATTTTGACTGAGCGAGCGTAGCGAGCGTGCCGCGGCAGCGGTCGGCGAAGCGTCAGGACCAAATTAAGTTATTTTCTACTAAATTTATTAATATTCGGTGTACACGAAAAACAAAATGTACACAAGGTCACAAGCACGGATTATCAGGCCGTGCATTATTTGAGCGTGCATTAACAAGTCGTGTACGTACCTGAAACTAATTATATTATTTTCACTGCACCGGTTAGTAGTGTAATAAAGAATAATTGCATCTTTACAGATACGCACAGTAATTTGAACGAATCTATTTTTATTGGTCTACCTATTTAGATTCTTCAAATCGTAATTCTTTACGCAACGATAAACAAACTGCCACAACCGAGTGTTTATCTAGTAATGAATTATTCTAGTGGCGTTAAAGTCTGATGGAAGCTTGATGGACATGTGTATTTTGTGGGAAGTAACTGTCAAAAACAAGTTATTTAGAGAAATCCACTCCTCGTAAAGTAGTCTTTTAAAAATACGTTATAGGTTTTCTAAGATAATTTTGCAGTTTATAATATATGTTTGGTTGTTTGTAAGATCTTGTGCCGAAATGTTTGTCTGGAAGAGATCACTTTTAAGCGATAAGACCGCTTATTATCTACCCTGAATTTATGTGTTTACTAGCCGTTACCCGCGACTGCGCTCGCGCAAAATTCGTTTATCGCTATACCGCGGGAACTATGCAATTTTCCGGGATTCAAACTATTTGTATACCGAATTTCATCTAAATAAGTTCAGTGGTTTAGACGTGATGAATTAACAAACAAACCAACAAACAGACCCACAAACTTTCGCATTTGTAATATTAGTGGGATATTATACATTTTTTGTACTGATTTGTGGTATTTTTTTTATTCGACTGGATGGCAAACGAGCAAGTGGCCCTCCTGATGATAAGAGATCACCACTGCCCATAGACAACTGTAACACCAGGGGTATTGCAGACGCGTTGCCAACCTAGAGGCCTAAGTTGGGATACCTCAAGTGCCAGTAATTTCATCGGCTGTCTTACTCTCCACGCCGAAACACAAGATTAGCGAGCAAGATGGTGGTAGCAATCCGGGCGGACCTTGCACAAGGTCCTGCCACCTGCAAACTACTTTACTGGTTACTATTATGAATGGGGAGGGGGAGAGGGGTACAGGCCAGGCTTGGATTGCTTAGGGCATCAAATCCGGCACTGGGGTCTGATACCTACATTAATTGAAGCAATTCAGTTTGTTTTCCAGCTTTCCTAATGTCTAGAGGTAATTGAGCTATTTCGGTCGGCGCCTGCGATCCGTCAGGCGGGGAATAAAACTGTCGGCCGCGTCGAGTGGCCTTAGCGGTTGTGGTCAGAGGGACACATAGGGTTACTACGAAAATCGAAAATTGAAGTCGTATCGTACCGTCCCTCTCATTCTCGTATTAAATAATGTTTGCGTCAGCGGGACGGCAAGATACGAAAATCGAATTTTGCACTTCTTGTTCAGCGCTAAACCCACTTTTGTGAAAAGTAAACAAGAAAACTGGCTTCACATTGGCTTGGAGTTATTCGGGTTGATCCCTGCCGCATCCTTTCGCCACCGAGCTACGCGACAACACTTCCATCCTCACCATTTAGACGGTTGGCGGTCCTCTACTGTGCGTTTTTCCAGAAATTTCCTGCCTCGCACAGCAAAACTCTGGAATGAACTATCGCCTGCGGTATTCCCGGACCGATATGACCTTCAAGTTTTCAAGAAAAGAGCGTACTCCTACCTTAAAGGCCGGCAACGCACTTGTGACTCTTCTGGCGTTGCAGGTGTCCATGGGCGATGGTAATCTATCTATAAAAAAAAAAACATGATCATGAAAGTTCAGAGTATAAGTACCTTTCAGTTAGTAGGTTTACAATAATTACAGTAATATTTTACTTCGTGGTAGCACTTCACTTATAGGCCGGGCCAGTGGTGTGGCGAGAACATCTTCGTGAAGCATGGGTAGGCCTTTTAATAGGAGCTAATAATTAAAACATAGATCGTACTCGTGAAACTAAACTTGTTTATACAAATTAAATAGTATTATCAATGTACGCCATCTTAGCCTCCTGCAGGGCTACTACGAAACTCGAAACTCGAAGTTCGTGTCGTGCGGTCCCTCTGACACTTATACTATTCAATACGAGAGCGAGAGGGACGGTACGATACGAACTTCGAGTTTCGAGTTTCGTAGTAGCCCTGCTGAGCCCTCGCCACAGAATAACTAATAGTACTGCCCTCGCGTACTTTATAAAGGACCAATTAACACTAAGAGTAACGGCCGAATGTACTTTATAAAGTACTAATTGTTCATTGAATAAAGAATTCTGAGAATTTTGGAATAATATGAAAAATAACAAAGCAGAGAAGAAGAAACTAGAGATTAAGAACTAAGTTTGTTAAAAAAAGTCAGGACTCAGGAGGATAGAGCCCAATCGACGTCGTCTGTCACGCTACGAATTTATTTACTCCTGTTATAAAGGGCCCACTATAAGCAGGTAGGTACACTTGTACCATATAATTTGGGCAGAGCCATATTTAAAATATATGTAGAATTATGAGTAAGGTCCTTGTATGGTCATTACTATGTGTGGTTTATTAAGGATTGGCATTATAGCACTTACATTATAGCGCGCTTGACAGAGCCTGAGAGAACTGTTACGCGTTTCTTTATTATTTAGCTAGGCTTTTCCTTAAGTTATTGTGAATCGTTATGATAGCTGCATTTCTAAGATTTCAGTGAACGAGTGTCGTATTGTTTTGGTTTTATCTTGACCACAATTAGTGGACTTTTGTTAGTTTTTCAAATAGTTTCATTCTCTGCCGAATCCCACTTGTTATGCCCACTTTGATCATGTTACGGTCGGATCCCGGCTCTCTAAGTCCTATCTTACGACATATATAACAATCCAAAAAGGCCTAATTTGTACAAGTTAGGCTTTTTCGATTTGTTATAGGTGTGGTACATGCCAAAGTCAAGTGATAAAGATACTTAGTGAAAAAATGTCAGCCATTGTTCAATAAAAATATACAACCTTTACGTGTCGGGTTCTACGAGTATTAACCATCGGGCAATTAATATACAAAATTGGCCAGAAAATCACACTACTATTATAGTTTTTTTCGGATGGCAACTCCGGAATTGGCGGGAAAGTGTTTGGATTAAAATTAAGAGGGAAATTTGTTTTGGGATTCTTGTTCTGATGGCTAATAAACAAAAACTAATGTTGGTACAAAACTGAACACAAAACCTGCAATAAGTAATTTTTAAGTTTAGCATAAGTAACTGATCTTAATAAATTACGTAGGTATTGCGACTTGCGTCCATCCATCCCAGCCTATATACGTCCACTGCTGGGCAGAGGCCTCCTCTCAGAACAAGAGGGCTTGGGCCATAGTTCCCACGCGGGCCCAGTGCGGATTGGGAACTTAACATGCACCATTGAATTGCTTCGCAGGTTTGTGCAGGTTTCCTCACGATGTTTTCCTTCACCGAAAAGCTCGTGGTAAATTTCAAATGTAACTCCGCACATGAATATCGAAAAACTCAGAGGTGCGAGCCGGGGTTTGAATCCACGCCCTCTGCTTGAGAGGCGATAGGTCAAACCACTAGAGGCCACCACGGCTTCCACTAGGCCACCACGGCTTGCGACTTGCGTATTGCAAGTGATTTTCCAATAAAACAAATAAAAAAAACAAATGAATGGTCATCTCTTTCAGGAAAGATCTTTTTAGAAGTGCACTTTTTGACAAAGTACCATTACGCCAAAGTACTAACCCTGAAACGTGTTCGAAAAAAATCATCAAAGTACAAGAACCAACCGACGATACCACAAACAATATCGATTTCGTTTTTTTATGACATCTATTTTGCCGCCAAACCGAGCTGTCAAACGGTTTACGTTCCAAATCGCGGCCGCGAACAAAATTTATTGACTCTGTCGCTTTAAAACGTTCCAAACGATTATTTAATGATGTTTCGGACACGCCATGGACATTTTAATAGCTTTACATAGTTACGTTTGCGTTTACATTGGCGCTACTGTCGAAGCTTAGTAGAAAAAAATGTATGTTAACAAATTAGTTTCACGTACGGCCACTTGGTTGTGATAAACTGGTAGTTTTTTTATTAGTTTGTTTTTCTGGACATCTAATAAAGACTGGAGTATTTCGATTCGTTTTGCAAATGGCAGGTAAAGTCAAACAGGTGTCAATATGTAGACTAAACAGTTTTTCAAGGTCCTGTAGCTCAAAAAAAATGGAAACCGTTACAATTATCACTCAGTGGTTCGTCTGCCTTTCAAGATTTTTTTAGAAACACATGGAAATATATCAAAAAAATCTAAATCATTTATTCAGTAAATAGGCCGCAATGGGCACTTTTACACGTCATTTTTTAAACTACCAGCGCTTTCGGAAAGACCATCATTGCCAAGAAGAATGCGCCGCAAGAAACTTGGCAGAAAGTCATTTTTTCAACATAAAATAATTACAAATAAAATACTTAAAAACTACAGTATACAATGAAATACAAAAAAATATTAATAATAATTCAGGGATGTATGGGGTCCCTTAGTTCAAAACTAAACACTAACTATAATCTACGTTCAGTGGAAGTGTAGACTGCTTCCACCGTCATAAATAAATTTACATTTCAAGTCTAGTAACCATTAAGCTTTTGGATTCCGAAGGCATGTGTATAGGTTTGGAATAGAGATGGGTAAATCCGGATCTGAAGATTCAAAAGAGTCAGATCCTCAAGCGGATCCGAATCCCTTAATGACTCCTTTCAAATCTTATCGACTCCGGAGTTACTAACTCCGACCAAGTCCGGCCGGATCGCGTGATCGCCGTCATACTCACTCGCTCCGCTTTCACTCTCGGCTACTTGTACTATTACTTATTCTGTGTCTCGGCTCGGATCGGATCGGATCGGATCAGATCTTATAACGTTTGGTCGGGCGCTGAGTGAGCCAGTACCTACGTCAGTACTCGGACGGACTTCTCGCTCGGTTATATTGGAAAGAAATGAGATAGAATTAAAACACAATATAATATGACCGGAGCGGGCGACGCATATTTAACACTGTTTTCAAGCTTCAAATAGTCAAACAGAAAACTAGTAGGTTCTTAAAGTAGCTCATAGTTCTTTAAAAAATACACAATTTAGAATTTTTCAACATTAAAAGGACGAAACGAATCGGAACTTCAGTTCAGTACCTTGACCTTGGTACCTACCGAACCGAGCCGGGCCGGATCGGCCATAGATAAATTAATAATCGCTCGAAAGAACCGGAGTCAATAAAGGAGTCGGATTCAATAAGCGGATTCGGTACCGACACCGGAGCTGGATCTAGTGAGTCAGATCACTTCGCGGAGTTGAGATCACCCATGTCTAGTTTGGAATGTCTATACTGGGGTACAGAAGCGTTCAAAATGAACGCGTATGTACCTACATAAGGCACTTAAGGGTGGTATTATAGGCACTTCTTAGGTCGAATCAGAAATAAAGAGATATAGTACGGGGAATAAGAGTATCACCGACATAGCTAAGCGAATTATAGCTCGTTGAAGTTGGCAATGGGCATGCCATTGCAACCAACCTATATAATTTATTGAATCAGGCGTTACTTTGCGGAGGTCCATATCAATGAACTAAAATAATTTCCTTGCTCTCTCTAACAACTGGTAGCATGGTGTACGGTTGTGTCACTCTGAAGATGAGCTCTGGTTGAGTTCGAAACGCGTCAGTGTAGTGTGGTGGCGGTGATAGATGGGTTTGTGTGATTTGTGTGTGTTCTTCCAGTGTGGAGGTGGAGGAACTGCATGAACACGCATATTTTGCATAAGCTTAGCTATCTTAAGGTCGCGGGTGAGCAAGGAAATTATTTTAGTTCAACCTGTATAATATTTTGTCTCATTTAAATAAGTTGAATTGAATTGACTAAGTAGCACAGAGAACCGATGGTCCTTAGGACCGAAGATTCTCGAATGGAGTTCGCAGATCAGCAAGCGTAACCAACGAGATGGACGGATGACTTGGTTAAATCCTCGGGTTCAAGGCTCAAGGTGTATGTAGGACGCTTAAAACTGAAGCAACTGGAGGTCTATATGTGAGGCCATGTCCAACAGTAGACGTCCCATGGCCGATGTGGTGAGCATGATGGTGAACGTGTCAAATTTTCCAAGCTTGTAAGCTAATTAAAGCTAATTTTAGAGGATTATCAACACCTTCGCGCTATTAGTCATGCAGTAGACCACAGAACTAAATATACTTAAAGAACAATGGCGGCCTTTAAATATTGAGAGACTGCGCGGCAAATCTTTGCGAGGCAATAGATTGTAAGCTACTTTGCACGTGAATCCAAGCAGCTACTTTTTCTTACTTATGTTATTTAATACGAGAGTGATAGGGACGGAAGATACGAACTTCGATTTTTGAATTTCGTAGTAGCCTTCCTGTCCTAGAAAACCATCATTTCTTTGAGGCGGAGGTCCGTAATATGGAATTACATTTTACTATTTAACTAATATTGTACCTCAGCTATTCTCATTTTATTGTGCACCTGTGTAATTACCGTACCGCTTTTTTACCGCACTAGTGACACGGTAATTAGACTTGAGTGCACAGATAAATCTAAATGGCAGCCGTCCTTTTTCTAGATGTGAACTCAGTTGCACTTGCAGTGTCTTGTCGCTTTTACATGACAAAAAAGCGGTACGCTAATTATACAGGTGCACGATAAAATGAGGATGGCCGACCTAAACAGCCGTCATATCTTTGTAAGATATGATAAAATAAACAGCTTGGAAAAGTTTGTCTCACCCGCGACCTTGTGATACGTTTATGAAAGAAATGTGTGTTCGTTCATGCAGTTTCTTCACATCCACACTGTAAGAAAACTCAAAATATCATACAACCTCTACACTGTAAGAACACACACAAATCACACAAACCGATCTATCACCACCACCACACCACACTGACGTGTTTCGAAGCGGAGCAGCGCGTCAGTGTAGTGTGTGGTGGTGATAGATGGGTTTGTGTGATTTGTGGTGTTCTTACAGTGTAGAGGTTGAGGAACCACATGAACACACATTTCTTGCATAAACGTAGCTAAGAGGCGAAAAAGCGCCGAAATATGTGGAAGGGAATACAGACAATGACATTTCTATCCCTCTCATTGTTTCTGTGTCGTAGACGAATACATAAAACGTCCGACATCAAAGTTTAGCTCTGTTTATTGACGCACGCTATAACGCCCCATCGATAGCTTCTAAATTTAAACGCGTCTTGCAGTCTGTTCGGCGTGTAACGCGGAGAGTCTAGATGTTTTCTAATGTCGATATTTTGAAGTTTCGTTGGGGTTTGAACTAGAAATATTATAATTGGGGTTAGGTACGTACCGGAAGTGTGACAAACGGAGTCTGTCTGCCTGCTAGAATGTCACAGAGATGTACTCATTGGAAAACCCGTTATAAAATAATTAAAAATAATAAAAATGATTCAGAAAACTCACTAATTTCAGCAAATACCTAAAAAAAAAAATATATTAAAAATAAGGGGGTCTCGACTAACCAATAAAATAGCAGCAAACAAGGGCTTTGCTAAATGCTAACAATTGATACTTTGAATTATACTATGACATATTATCACATAATAGAATGTACCAGAAATAGACGATAAACCTTCGACAACCGATAAAGCTTAGCTGCTAATTACTTCTCAAAATGACTTAAGTAAGTTTACGTTTTACTTAAATTATCGACGTTTTGAAGCCTATCGATACTTCGTTTTTCCGCGTACCGCCCACGAGTTTGTAAAAGTATCGATATATTTCATTCGACGCCGTGTCCCATCTTGCGTCGCAGCGCATTTCCAGTCCACTGGAGATCGCCATTGCGAAAAGATTTTCCCGCGCTTTTATACGTCACAATTAAATTCATAATTACAACTTTTTATTCGATTTGAAACCAAAACCCAATACTTTAGACAAGTGTTCTGTTTGAAAGTTGAGTGATTATTTTAAAAGTAAATAATGTCTTTGAAAATTATGAAATTGCCGCCTCTTATTTTATTAGTTTTGATTTGTGCGGATGTCATTGCGAAGGATTCGGCTGAGAAGCTTGAAAGCGAGACAAAAAGCGAATCAACACCAACTGTGGAAACCAAACAACCTGTCAAGGTAACTTTTTTATTTTTAAAAGATAGTTTTTAAGTATATTACTTAATTAACTATCAGAAAGTCAAGTACCTATCGGTAAACCAAACCAAAATCAGTAACCACGTTACATTCACCCATTTTGGCATATTATTTGCTGCAGCTGTAGATTCTTTAATCGAATTAAGTATTGCTGTACTTTTTTAAAATATCCTTATCGAAAATACTGAGGCTGAACAACAATTTAAGACAAGACATTCAATACCTACTTCTCTAAAACCACTCGCACGAAGTATTTTGTCATCAAATCTGTCAAATTTTAAGTTTTTGAATGCAGGTGAATATCGTTGAATTCGACGTTGGTTGCAAGTCTGATGAAGGGAGGGTTAAGCTCGAACGCTTCAGCCAACAATATGATATAATTGAAACTTTGCGACCTTTATCTGGATTTCCCAAAGCCCTCCTAAATTGGGAGTCGACGGGTATTGAATTTCAATGTGCAACACTTATTTACAATAGGAGCTGTAGATAATTAAGCTTGATTGCATGCCAATAGACTGTATAATTAAAAATATGAAGAGTATACTCAAAATTTGGTATAACACGTTCACCTGAGATTGAGGGGGATAGCGCGATTTGATGATGTTTCAACGCCCTTGTGAGATATCGTGCTCGGCGTTTACTTATTCTGAAACACTAAATAGCTTTGGACAACAACTATTCGGTATACCTACATCGTTTTTTTCCGTTTGCCCGAAATTTCATTGCGAACTCATAAAAAATAATTATTTTGTTCGAATCTTTAATCATTTGACAAATTATATTTTTTCTAAATCTTGTTTCTCTGTAATATAAATATCAGCTGCCCAAAGTACATACGTTTCGGTTTTCTTGTGGTCGCACATACGGACTCGTTACTTACTACTAAATACAACAGGTCATTTTCTTAATTTTATTTACCTATAGTAAACACAGCGCATGTTTGGTAATTAGATTATCTGATATACATAACCGAACCAACGAAAAGATGGAAAACCCCCGACTTTGTCACTTCAAAGTTCAATACTTATCTCAAAAACGGCTGAACCGATTTTGATGAAACGAGTCTAAAAACCATCGCTAGAAAACCTGCTTTCAAATAAAAAAACCGCATTCAAATAGGTCCAACCGTTTAAGAGCTACGGTGCCACAGACAGACAGACACACATAGCGGTCGAACTTATAACACCCCTCTTTTTGCGTTTGTAGTTAAAAATAAAGTATTTCATTTCATTTTCCAAATCCAAGGAAATCAAAACCAAGAGAATACTTCCTGTTGACTTGGACTACGTCGCTAGCTTATAATTAATCCCGGTTTCAGTAGGTACGGCTCAAAACTGCATTGCCAAACACTGCATTAATGCAACGGATACGCATGAGTTTCAATTCAACCGGATATTAAGTATGAAGTGTACGATGATAACATGAATGGGCCATGCATTATTGGTTTATGAGTGCGCTGACGCACGCGGCACCTGCGCCCGCGCAGTACATCGCTTCGGGCTGCCAACATCAACACTGCATATACTACGAAACTCGAAACTCGAAGTTCGTATCGTACCGTCCCTCTCGCTCTCATATTAAATAGTATAAGTGTAAGAGGGACCGCACGACACGAACTTCGAGTTTCGAGTTTCGTGGTAGCCCTGCAGATCTTGGTGAAGTCCGTTTGACAACTTTGAAATATAAATGACTATATGAGAATCACAAGCAAAACTGTAACTTGAAAATACAAACTGAAATATAGATGCACAGAAAAAACAGAAAAATAAGACCATCACTGGGAATCGAACCCAGGTCCTCGGTAATCCGTACCGCGTGCTATACCGCTACACCACTGATGGTCCATCGGACGGATTACCGAGGACCTGGGTTTGATTCCCCAGTGATGGTCTTATTTTTCTGTTTTTTCTGTGCATCTATATTTCAGTTTGTATTTTCAATTTAGGTTTTACGGGATGACCGTAAAAGTAAAAATTTGGAATTGAAATAAAAAATACAAAAAGATTCCAAAAAACCAATCTCAAAACTGTAACGTCAAACAGACCTCTCGATACCACCGCCATCTAGCGATATTTCACCTGTCAAGCCCTCATTTACCTATATGAAAATTTAAATAAAGCCGTGGAACTTCCCACACTATTATTAAAGTGTCAACACGTCATATCGTCGCACCCTCACAGATACACGCATGAAATAATTTATCGGCGAATATTTTTCAGTTGTAAAAACTAAAATAAGTCCAATGCCAGTTGGGTGCTTAGTTTTGTGACGACAATTCTAATAAGATGGAAATTATTGTTATGAATTGTTTTGTCTGAGTTACTAAGCCAATGAGAGAAAAGGAAAAGAAAGTCGTCGAGTGGCGATCACGAACCGGAAGACGAAGGTATTGGCAGGCCTCCCACTAGGTGCGGACTGACGACATCGTGAGAGTTGCGGGCAACCGGGATGCAAGTGGCGAGTTGTTGTTTATTGTGGCATAGGGGGAGGCCTTTGTTCAGCAGTGGATGTCTTCAGGAAAACTAAGAAAACCGACGAATCTTGAGTGACATTAACTTTTAGAAGTACCTAGTCGTTTTCCACCAGTTACATGCCACAGCTTAATTTTAAAAATTAACTCCTGCATGTGTAATGCAGCTTTAGCTTAAGAACCAATATCTGTTCTACGTTCTTAAATAAAGCGCAATTTGTAATAAAAGTGGTGATGTCAACGACAAGAAAAGCGACTCTATATCCAGTAAGAGCGAATCTTCCAACCTCTTTTTATCCCGTAGTGGACCACATAAAGAGATAAGACTATATACCTACTTAGAGTCCTCTTCGAAAGTTAAAATTTGACTGCCAACAATATCTCAATCAGACTTTGCAGCTCTATTTAGAAATTCCCAGAACCCTCCGAAATGTGGTCCTGCGGTGGTTGAGTTTATGTATTTATTCCACTTCTGCGTTTTATATACGAATAGCAGGCTAATAATTAAGCTTGATTGCATGCCAAAACTTTCGTTATACAAATGGGATATTATTTTCAATTTATGCCAAATCTCTTGGGAATAAATTCGGTCACCTTCGCACTTGACCAATACAAAACGGCGTCCTAAATAAACAATTTACTTAGCTGAAGTCAATGACTTCATTTCAGTTTGTTTATTAAGTATTATGGAAATCGTAAATTAATAAAGTATGAACCCATATTTCCAAGTTTTCTTACTATTTGTTTGTCTTCTTTTCTCATAAAGAGCTGTCTAATAGTTACTTGTTCAATGTGAATATATTAAAGCATCACAATTAAAGACATTACATAAATAACTTTTATTTATTAATACACTATATTGCTAGTTTTGTCAGTAGAAGTACTGTGATTATATCTAGGCAACATTTGATTGGAGAAGAGAGGTATTTCAATAAGGACAAGAAATGTAACAATCGAGTAGCCATGTGGAAGAATAAAAACTTGATGTTCGGTGATAAAAAAGAAAGAAGCAAAGATAAAGGTATGTAACTATAAACAAATCTTATGATTATGACGCATATTGGATTTTAATTATATCAGCTAAAAGTGCTACAACGGTTTACCTACAAGGAAAACTAAAATCCTTCAATCCCCTGCAGTCCCCCCCTTCTGAGGATTATCATGTTTTGGCGGCAGTCAGCACGAAGCGATTATGACTCATCTGATACAGCTAGTTCAGCTAACTGGTGGTTATAATACAACCGTTCCATCGACCGACGATTGATCTCCCTGCTGTAAACACGGTGACCTAAATACATCGTAAATTCGTAAAACAAGCAAATAAAGTCTAAAAACATCATACCTTTGACGTGGATCATCGCTCACTTTGTTTTGATGGATTTAACACCATCGTTATGTCGGCCGAAAGACGACCACTGCTCTAAACTACGATTTTTTAGGCTTAGAAGGAACGTAAACAATTTTACTCTGCTATGTGACGGCTACTTAAAATGTGTGGTCGCCATAAAGTTCAATATCTCAAAACCTATTTTGATGAAACATGTCTAAAAACCGCCGGTAGAAAACCTGCTTTCAAATAAAAAAAACCGCATTCAAATCGGTTCACCCATTTAAGAGTTTAAGAGCTACTTGCGTCGGGGGGGTTAAAAACACAAGTAGGTAAATATTTGTTATGAAAAGTTTATATTATTATATACTTACCTAACTATAGGTAGCTAGAATTGTACTTCAGACCGAACTTAATCCTACATTAGATATTTCTTAGTTCTATAATACTCGATCCGAGGCTGGCTCCCCGCCAGAACATTATTAATATTCACATGCGAGTGTCCATGGCGCCAAATTATTACACGTTACTATTTTTTTAACGTTTTTACACCAACACCTAACATTTTTGAAACGAAAAGGCACGAACTACCACGAGAATTTGGTGGAATTAGCAGCTTCTGCTTGATGGAATAAGATTTAAATTGAGCGACGCCGGTTGGTTTCATATGTTTAGGGTTTTGAAACGAATTGACGCGATTCGAAATGATTCATTAACCTAATTTTGAGGTTATAGTAGCATTTACGCGAAGTTATGTTTCCCGCGCAAATTGAAATTGTTAGTTTAAGAATTAAAATGTCGAGGTGAAGTAAGTAGTTTTGAAAATTTATTCGTGTCTGAATTCATTCTAGGTTCTAGAGTTTTCATTATATTTTTGCAATCTCATTATGTTTACTGGCTGAAAATGTATTTTTGGCAGAGTGTTAGACTGACCTTAGTCCAGTTTTTCGTAAATGCAATTAAAACGACGAATTAATGATGCCAGTCGTAATAAAATCTACTATTCTAGTAATAAAACCTATTTGAAAGTATATTTGAGATTTTACACTCGACCCGATAGAGCAAATTTAACTAAATACTATGAACAACTACCCTCAGACCTAAAAAGCGAAAAGAACGATGAACCGTTTAACCATCGACTAAAAGACCTTTTGTTAAAAAATGCATTTCATTCGGTAAATGAATTTATAAATTTGACATTTTTATTTAATTGCGAATTTAAAATTATCTATTTTATTGTTTAAATTATTTTTTTTTTGACATTTTATCCTTTATTCTTTTTTAATGTTAATTTTAATGCGTTATCATTATGATGATCCCTAGAGGAGAACCAATCTTATTTTATGTTTTTTTTATTCATATCATGACATGCTTAGAATTTTATTTTTATATCATTATTAATCTTATTTATACCACATATAACACTTAAAACTAACTAATATTTATAACACTTAAAACTAACTAGCGCCCTCATTTTATTTCTAGTAATATAAGTAATACGTACACCTACACTAGCAACGTACACAATGAGACAATTATCCATCTCGTGTATCCATTAAATGCGTGTAAATTTTTACAGGTAAATGTTTTTTATTTCTTTTACAGGTCAACAATGGAGCGCCACTGCTGTTGGCGGATGAACTAAAACAAACCCTTGAGCGGTACTTGTTTGGGATGTGCCCGCAAGGCTACAAGGTACCTAACGATTTATATATTACTGAAATTAGTATGTCTCAACTTGATCCTTTAATACTAACATAATATACTTAGTTACCCGCAGGCCGCAGTTTCACGTGAGCTATGACGCTTGACTATAATCAGAATTAATTTATGTTGTATGAAAAAAAAAGCAAAATTAATTTATCACTTTTGACTGAGCTGTAAAGATTTTGAAAGTTATTATGCTTACATCCTGATCTCGTAAAAATATCGATATAAAAAGCAATCTACTTATCACAAAAAAAAAACATTCGATTAAGTCTACCTGTTTACTAAATCAGGTAGGTTTGTACTTTGTACTAACAAAAAAATTAATACACACGCAAAGTCTCGCATTTATAATAGGTTTAGCCCTTATCGTTACTGACATTTATTTGGATAAATAAAATACTACATTTGATAGTTCCAGTTTAATAAGATGAGTGACAAAGTCAGAGAGAGACAGAATACAATCGAATACACATTCTTATAATTTAAATAGGTTTGACAGTTACGTGCGTGTACTATTGGAATTCGTGGTTTTCTCAAAATTTTCATGTGAATTCGCATAAATTAGATCTTAGTTACAATAATATAGTTAGGAGAGCGCACCCGAGCCAAATAAGTAGGTAATTGTAATTGGAAATATTTTTATCTAAAACATAATGCAAAAACTACAAATTACCCACTGTTGTCTACTCACGTTACTGATTTAATTAAAAAGTTGTAGCGGTCGTTTACCAGAAAAAAGACAATAGAAAAACAATAAAAATTAGACGCAGGCCTGCGTCATTGGAAGATGACAAACAAACGACAAGCAGTCGAGTGGGGCCCATAAAAACATAAAGTAGCGCAACAAATTGGTTTTATTTCATAAAATGTGTCATCACGATCACGGCGCGAAAATTAATTCAACATGTAATACACGGATTTCTGGCGCAGTTTATGATCAAAACTACGTCAATGCAATTGACGTAGTTTCGGCCCTACAAATGATACCGGGGGACTACGAAATTTTAAAATCAAGGTCCGTATTCATATTCTAGAATGATCATTCTACTTGCCATCTAAAATAAGTAGTTGTTGGCATCTAAGTTTTAGTTTTATGTTTTTTTTATTATTTTATGTATACCTAAGTATTTTAAGTTAAGGATAGTTTTGTAAGTACCCTATCTAAAATGAACCAATTCTAGTCGCTCATAAGTAGTTGTAACTTTGCTAGCTTCTCGTTCAAAGTCAGCAGTGGGACAAACGCCTAACGGGCAACAGGCGCAGCTGCAGGGCTACTACGAAATTCGAAACTCGAAGTTCGTATCGTACCGTCCCTCTCACTCTCGTATAAAATAATATAAGCGTCGGAGGGACGGTACGATACGAACTTCGATTTTCGAGTTTCGTAGTAGCCCTGCAGGTGTGGCGGCATCGCGAAAATTAATAGCGCGACCGTTAACGGTTTGCGGCCATTTGAATAGCTTTAAAACAATCCCACACGTTCTTTAATGTCCGTTGCTTCCGAAAATAACGCAATATTTTTGCCTCGTAACGATGACTAATACTGGCTTTTTAGGGTTCCGTATGCGTACAGGGGTAACAAGCGGGAACCCATTACTATCACTACACTGTTCGTCTATCTATGCGTTCGTAGAACTGTTGTCAGCCTATTTTTTTTAATTTGCCGTGGTTTCTCGTTCTCGTCGACAGCTTTGACTTGCCAGAGTATTTCTATGTCTGTCTTTCACAGGGCTGTATCTCGGGAACAATATTTAGACAGCTTAAATTTACACATAATGTATTTATTATTGCTGCTACAGCAGTAAATAATCTATATAAATTTATATTATTTATTATACATTTACAAATGAATCACTTCAATGCCATTGCTAGCCATGCTTGCCCTAATGATTTACGCGTGCGAAGCCGCGAGTAAATATTAGTGCAATGCAAGAACCGTACGAGACATCTTTACATTACTGTAGGAAATATTGCAATCAAATAAACACGGGATACAATAGTTTGTCTAGCTTACTTTATGTTGTTTTATGAGTAGATAAAAACTATCGGCTAACGTAACACAGTACCTCTCTCAGATGCCGTTGGGCAAGCTGAAGAACGCGACCACCCTCACGTGCGACCTCGACCCTGAGCAGCAGGACCTGGCCGGCAGGTAAGAGAGATGCAACTATAAACCAAGTCGCACAAAATGCTGTTTGTACAGTATCAAATAATTTTTAAATAACAAATTTTAAGATATGCATTGCATGACACAAGATAATGTTGTTTAGTTTTATTTTAGTTACATTTATTTTATTTTTTATTCTAATTACACAATTATGGAATTTTTCCTTAGAAATAAAATACAATACAATACAAGATTGTTTTTTTGGAATATTTTTGTATTTTTTATTTCAATTCCAAATTTTTACTTTTACGGTCATCCCGTAAAACTTAAATTGAAAATACAAACTGAAATATAGATGCACAGAAAAACCAGAAAAATAAGACCATCACTGGGAATCGAACCCAGGTCCTCGGTATTCCGTACCTGGACCTGGGTTCGATTCCCAGTGATGGTCTTATATTTCTGGTTTTTCTGTGCATCTATATTTCAGTTTGTATTTACAATACAATACAATAAAAAGACTCTTTATTGTACACCAGAAATAGTAAGAGATACAGAAAACGATACACAGAGAAAAAATTACAAGGTAAAAAATAAAAAAAAACTATAAGGTAAATTAATTTAACTAAATAAAAATACACATTATACCGGGTGTGGCCAGTATAAAGAGTAAATGATTAAAAAATAGATCGTACTTGTCAAACTAAACGACATTAGTTCAGCGACTTCAAGAAATAATAGAGTCTTTAGATTTTCCCTTTTTCATACAAGTTAAATAAGTTCTCTTAGAAGCGTTTGTGAGGCTCCGATTGATTCCTTCTTGAGATCCAACCCCTCGCCCAAAATATTAATATTAATACTTATTTCCTTCCGCAAAATAAGTCCCAGTTCTTTAGTTAAAACATACTTAATGTTCGCACGACATTGTTTGACGCCAATTTTGAAGCAACTGCCTGTTCGGTCCGATTATCGGTGCGACCGTGAGAACGCAATTCGTATCGATTTATTTTTGATCAATTAAAAGTTGATCAACTAAAATCGTCTCGTGAGAACCCCGCATAACGGGGTGTTTGGTTTGTGCAGGCTAGCGGCGCTGGCGTTGCGAGCGCACTCCGCGGGCCGCGCGGACTGCTCGCGGCTCGGCGTCGCGCTCGCCAACACGTTCGGCGAACTCGCGCGCACCGCCGCCAGCCGACACGCAGCCAACACAGGTACATGAGTCAATCAACTATTAAGGCTGCGACTCCACTAAGGCGGAGACGAGCGGAGCGGAGACGAGTAGGATCGACCAATAATATTAGTAGCATGTTGCTATGAAGATGAGCTCTGGTTGAGTTCTAAAGCGTCAGTGTACTTAGTGTGGTGGTGGTGATAAATGGGTTTGTGTGATTTGTGTGTGTTGTTACAGTGTGGAGGTGGAGGAACTACATGAACACGCATATCTTGCATAAACTTAGCTATCATATGGTCGCGGGTGAACAAAGAAATTATTTTAGTTCTTTGATATGGACCTCCACTAAGTAACGCCTGATTCAATAAATTATATTAGTTGAAATCCACACATCTCGGAGGCGAGATGAGACGAAATGTGGTAATAATGATTGGTCAATCTCTACACGTCTCCTCTCCGCTCTGCTCGTCTCCGCCTCAGTGGAGCCGCAGGCCACAGCCGTGTGTATTATTCTGTCCCGTAAATCAGGAGACATCAGCAGGGCTACTACGAAACCCGAAACTCGAAACTCGAGCCTTGCGGTCCCTCTCGCTCTCGTATTAAATAGTATAAGTGTCAGAGGGACCGCACGACATTTTTTTTAGAAAAATGTTTGCAATGTTTAGTTTTAGCATGCTTGAGATGAGTCATGTCATGACGGAATTGCCTTAGAACTGTCACAAGTTGTTGGGACTCACAACTCATATTTTTTAGTGTTCCTTTAAAATCATACTTATTTTAATCATACTTAGGAGACGTTACCATCGCAACAAGCTATACCAAAAAGTTGATAGAGCCACATAAAGATGTATTGAAAGTCTAGCTGTTGACCGCGACTCCGTCCGCGTAGAATTCGTTTATCGCTTACCCGCGGAAACTACGCAATTTTAAGGGATAAAAGCTATCATATGTCCTTCCCCGGGACTCAAACTATCTATAGGTACCAAATTTCATCTGGATCGGTTCAGCGGTTTAAATGTGGTAAGCTAACAAACAAACAGACTTAAAAAAAATCTCATTTATAATATACTATAGTTAAGTGGCATGTTTTTCCATCGTACTTTGTTAGAAAAGTTCGTATTTATCTTGCTTTCTTAATTAGGTTCTAGTAACTTCAGTAAGCTATTTGAGAAAGTAAGATAAATAAATTTATCTAAATAAATACGGAGGTAAAACATTGTTCAATAGATTTGTAAACCCTAGCTTTTGGATTACCAAGCCCTTAAATCGATCAAACAGTAAAAGTACTATTTAAATTATTAACTCTATATTTCGCAGCATCGAACGAAGCCAACAAGAAACGGAAGCTCTCGAAGAGTCAAAAAGCGAAGATACAAGCGAAACAGCGAACCGCCCTCGCCGTCAAGAAGAAGGCCGCGGCGCTCGCTGCCGCCGCCGCAGCTAAGATATCTGTTTAGAATTATTAAGAAGTCATGTCTTAAGCACGGTTTCCACCGCGAACGGAGCGGACTTTAATGACTTAGTTACAGCGATTAGAGGATTAGTGTAATGTACAGTCGCCATAAGATATTTTGGAGCAGCCAAGGTGATCAAAAATATCGGAGCACTATACGACTGAGGCCGTACGGATTCCGCTCCTTTCGCTGTGTAAATTGGGCCACTTTCGCCATTTTCGTTCACAATGAAAGTAACTGTCAAATTGACACTAAAAGTAAATTATTTTTAATAAACAGTATTTAACCTAGGTCAATCAACATAAACAATGTACATACTTACATATTTAATTTGTTTCAGCTAAAAAAAATCCTTTTTAGAATAATAAGACAATTTTTGCATGCCAATTACACGTGAAAAAGGGACAAAATCTCGTTTAACTGAAGTGTCACATGCTTTAATATTCAATATTGTTGTTATATTTAATTTTAAAGTTGTTGTTGTTTGTTGTTTTTTTAGAAAAATATGGCGCAGTCCATTGGAGGACAATTTTACCAGTGTCTAGTAGGTTTTGCCGTTATGCGGTAAAAAAAATCTAGAAAACGAAATATGAGACATAATGGATGAACGATCTTAAAGTTATTGTTGTAAATTTGTTTGTTCATCATTATAGGAGACTAATATCTAAATATGTAATTTTAATTATAATCTTAATTTGTCATAGGTAAGTAAGTGGAAATATAAATAAAATCTTTAATTAGAAATGTTGTTTCATTTCGGGCTTACCAAATTGGTGCATAGAGTGTAACATGGGCCAAATTCGAACTGTTCGAATCTTGTTCATATGTTCTTGGAATGTTCCAACATTTTTCCACCGTTAATTTTTTTCTACACTATTCGTAATCTTCTGTCATCTTATAAGGCAGCGTTTCTTAACCTTTTTCAGTCCGCGGACCCCTCTAGACAATCAAGCATGATTTCAAGGAACCCCTTTATTAAAAAACAAGAATAAATTTAGATCAATTTTTATTAATTCAAATGTCTATAGATAAGCGGACGGCGGACCCCCATCCATACACATACTCGTGGACCCCCCAGGGGTCCGCGGACCACAGGTTAAGAAACGCTGTTATAAGGTGACATGTCATGTCAAAATGCAGTCTCATGGAATAACGCCATCTAGCGGTAAGTAGCAGATTTAAGAACTATTTGGTCCGATTCTACTCTTTTAGTAGGAATAGAACTTTTTTTACGGCGACACTTTTTTGACTGTCACTGTCAACTATCTGTCAAAACTATCATTGTTAAAATGTCAATTTTTATTTGTCTCGTTTAGTTAAATAAATGTAAATAAACCTAGTCAAGACGGTAATTTTTACTCAATTTCACATTTTAACTTCTAATTACAAGTATCTAGTCAGTATTTCGCAAAATTCAAGCATGGATATAGACAGTCCAGTGATTTTTATGGAAGAGGTGTCTCCAGACCAGATTGAGGTGGAGGTAGAGACCAGTGAGACTTACCTATTAGATCCCTTGACTGATCACAATTATATGTAAGTACTAGCTGTTGCCCGCGACCGCGACTGCTTCTACGATACACATACTCCTTTCCCACAGGAACTGTCATATCTGAGATGAAAAGTAACCCATACTATGAACGCTTGCTTCTACCTAATAAACTATCTAAGTGCATCCAAACCAATTTTCGTGCATCTTGTTGTGTAGTTTATTATTTTGTATATCATTTACTTACAAGATAATTATTAGTTAAAAGAGCCATTTTAGAGTGACAAACACACACACAGAAGCTTTCACAAATGTGTCTAATAGGTACTATAATATAGTACAGTCAACGTCATAAATAAGTGATCACTTTTGTACCTTCTCACTTCAACGTCATGTTTGAAAAGCCATATGAAAATGTGTAACGACTGAAACATACAAGGTACAGAAATTATCACTTATTTATGACGCTGACTGTACCTATTAGCATTAAAACAACAATACTGTAATACATTTGCAGGCCACAGTGTAGTCTGTGATATGCTACTCGAGTGAAATAAGGTCACTTATATAAATGGTTTTGACTGTACTTAAATACCCTCTAGTATATAGTATAGTATGGGGGTCTATATTGGCTCTTATAACTGTTGAAAGTCATAATCAAGGACCGGACTTTCTCATAGCAAAAATCAAACGTCAAAGGAATTGAACATAAGTTTTATCGACTATTGATAAATATTTCAGTAATTAATAAAACAGGAAATAGTAGGTACTTTTAAAATAGCGCTTTTTAAGTTAGTTACAATTAAAATATAAAGAGCTTGAGCTGCTTTAAATTAACTTAAAATTTAGAGCAGTATATCGTTGAAGAATCTTCATTGTAAATAAGTAAGGGATGTTTTTTAATCCATTTGTCAATCGTTTTTCTTTTAGGATTAACCATTTTAATAACACGGGAATGACTAAGAAAAACTCAAGCAACATAAATGTCATAATATGTGAAATTAATGTGATTTATTTTATTTTAATATGGAGACGAAAGTCGCTTATCAAAGACGTGAAATGTTACAAGGCGATAACAAGAAGAGTCGATTCTATAACATCAATAACTGGAATAGTCGATAAAACTTATGTTCAATCCCTTTGATGTTTGATTTTTGCTATGAGAAATTCCGCTCCTTGCTCATAATGTATTGTTTGTCATAACTCTTTTTTTTTCTCTGAATCCATTCATTGTAAATTGTTTAGAACTGTTATAAAACAAACCTAATCTAACCTATACAGTTCTACAAGATAACCATAAAACCATTAAATAATCTTAAAAAATATGGTTTAGACGGAAAAAATTATGACAAATTATTACATTATAACTTTAGAAAATTATGCGACTAGATGCGCGCCCATTCCTATGTTGTCACCAGTTTAATCACTGATTCTAATGTAAATTCCAGCCTCACCAAACCAAAACAGGCCACAAAATCTGTAATCCCGCACAACTTGAAAATTCGAGAGCTAAAAGCTTTATACCGCTGCAAAATATGTGGTTATTCTACGTTAAAAAAAGACAGCATGGATGCTCACTCCTTGACACATAAAGAGAAACCAAAACCACCAAAGAGTATTCCACAAATGAGGCAGTATATTCCATGCCCAAGTTGTACGAATACTGTTAAAAAGAAAGATGTATATGAAAAATGTACCGAGTGCAGTTATTTTACTAAGAAAAAGACGAGTTTGAAGATTCATATGAGGATTCATATGAAAGAGAAGCCCTATAAATGTACGGAGTGTGAGCAAGGGACAGAGAGCTTGAAGGAATTGATAAGGCACTACGAAGCAAGGCACAAGGGCAGTGACAAGTTTAGGAAAATAAAGGTGTAAATAAATGTTTTAACTAAATTTGTATTTTAATTTATTTTAATTAAATATACTGTAACTAGAAAAAATCTAAAACCCTACTCCTAAAAGTCCTAACATTTCTAGTAGGGTTGTAAGTAGAGTTTTATTATCGGTTTCGTTTATTATTACCACTTACATTTGTTATTACATTCATTAAAACTATAATCTTTGTAATAAATGAATCATGAAAACATATGTTGCATTTGTTTTTTTTATTTAATGAGTAATTTAATGGCCGCAATCCTGGCAAATGCTCTGCCCTGGAAGCCATGGTGGCCTAGTGGTTTGACCTATCACCTCTCATGCAGAGGGTCATGTCGTAGGTTCAAACCCTGGATCGCACCTCTGAGTTTTTCGAAATTCATGTGTGGAATTACATTTGAAATTTACCACGAGCTTTGCGGTGAAGGAAAACATTGTGAGGAAACCTGCACAAACATTTGTTGGAACTAAATCATTCTTTATCGGACTCAGATTCGTATGAAGTGTTACATTATGTGTGGTCTTGATGTTTTAGAATGCATGGAGATAATTAGATACAGCAGTATGGGGTCTATTATTAATGAGCAGGTAAATTTAGTTTCATCTCCCTTGCTACGACTTGGATCTAATTTCAGCAATGGTAGTTAATAAAACATGCCTTGACAGTAAATAAATAAAAATAAAGGTGGTTTTGAAGGATGGTTAAAAAAAAAATATTAATAATTTGTGGGTAGTTTTGTTTTGTTTCATAAAATATGTGGGTACTTGGGGAGATACAGTGACAAATTAAAACGGTGGTTGTGGTTCGTTAGTCTAACTACTGGTAGCATGGTGTACGGTTCTGTCACTCTGGTTGAGTTCGAAACGCGTCAGTGTAGTGTGGTCAAGCACCATGCTTGGTGTACGGTTCTGTCACTCTGGATATGAGCTCTGGTTGAGTTCGAAACGCGTCAGTGTAGTGTGGTGGTGATAGATGGGTTTGTGTGATTTGTGTGTGTTCTTACAGTGTGGAGGTGGAGGAACTGCATGAACACGCATATTCTGCATAAGCTTAGCTATCGTAAGGTCGCGGGTGAGCAAGGAAATTCTTTTAGTTCATTTACATGATATTTTCCAAATCGCTCACTATCCAAACCATATATACCACCATATACAAAAAACTTTCAGCCTTTATACTACAACGAAAGTCAACCTCTATGTATAAACTAGTTCTCTAAGTCCTTTGAACTGTTTAAGTAAGGACTTCGCTTTTATTAAATATTTCGACTTATATTAACCCACAGTTTTAGCCATGTAACTCTAGACTAAAGGGATGCAGATGGGAGGGATGGGAGGGAGGGAGGGAAGCACTCGTATGTACCCTGAACTAACCCTACTGGTCCATTTGTCAGTACAGCACCTGACAGTCATTTGTATTAAAAAAAAAGCAATATTGACAGATCATTTGCTTTCAACTTTGACGCTGGCAAAATTATCCCATTGGACAGAAGCAGTTTCTAAAAAGCAAACAACTACACTAGTTTTGAGGCCTTGAAAGAATAGTTTCCCAAAAGGCCTTATAAGACAGTCTCATCACAAACCGCGCAGTCATGGCCGGGCCATTGAACAATACATAGAACAAAATAAAATTAAACATATTTAATTCACCTCATTACATTGTAATATTGTAATAACACTTAAACATATTCAGAACTCTTCGTTTTCAAACGGATGGTACTTGTGCCCCAGAGACCTGCAAGAAGAAGAAAGAGTTTTTATCATTATTTATTTTAATGAGGGAAAGTAGCCCTGTAGCACTGTAGACAAAGGTCCTGCCTGAAGTATAGTGGTTAGTTTGTTTATAGGCGCGTGAAACAAAATTTACATTTAAATCATATTTAATACATTAAAACCGTACCATAAAAATATCCAGCATGCCACAGTGTTGCTCAGTCCTGTTTTGTTCGGAAAAAAGGGAGGCCAAAGATTCCCGAAAGACAAAACTGTCAAAACACATACATTCATTGCCCCGTAACGCATATTTGCCATAATTAATTTCAGGTATTGCAAAACATTCACAAAATTATTCTAATTATAAATAAACCCGCGTAGCTCACCAAACAGTGAAATTTGACAGAGACCTCACGCTACACTAGCGCCTCTAGCGGCGAATTCATACGCGATTCTCTCATTTACTTAAAATTAAAACTAAAATAAAGGTAAAGAAAAAACAAACAAAACCCATCCGTATCGTACTTGGCCCAAACATATCCTGGTCGATCAACACTTTCTTGTACCTAATTTTTTTTTATTCGACTGTATAGCAAACGAGCAAGTGGGTCTCCTGATGATAAGAGATCACCACCGCCCATAGACAACTGTAACACCAGGGGTATTGCAGACGCGTTGCCCACCTAGAGGCCTAAGATGGGATACCTCACGTGCCAGTAATTTCACCGGCTGTCTTACTCTGCAAGCGCAGCTGCTTCACGGCAGGATTAGCGAGCAAGATGGTGGTAGCAATCCGGGCGGACCTTGCACAAGGTCCTACCACCTGCCATGGTTATGTCCCCTGGACCAACTCTATAGAACCATGAATTTCTATATGTTAAAATTCATCCTACCAACACCTTTTGCCATAGTTAGAAGCCCATTATTTTATGGACTATCTCTTAAGCACACTAGTAGCATACAAAATAACGGTTTTTAGGGTTCCGTAGCCAAAATGGCAAAAACGGAACCCTTATTTTCGCCATGTCTGTCTGTCCGTCCGTCCGCGGCTTTGCTCAGGGACTATTCAATGCTAGAAAGCTGTAATTTTGCACGAATATATATGTAAACTATGCCGACAAAATGGTACAATAAAAGAATCAAAAAAATTTTTTTTACAGTACCTCCCGTAGACATAAAGTGGGGGTGATTTTTTTTTTCTCATCCCACCTTGTAGTGTGGGGTATCGTTGATAGGTATTTTAAAACCATTAGCGGGTTGCTAAAACGATTTTTCGATTCAGTCACGTGTTAGCAAAATATTCAACTTTAAAGTGTATAAGTGTATAATAATGTCCTTAAAAATTGGCAAATTCGCATCATCAGTTTGTAGTTCTTGGCCTATAAATGCTCTCATGCTAAGTTGCCAGTGTGACTCTGTCAAGAAATGCGAGCTTAATTCGGAAACTGCTAAAGAAAAGCCAAAAAAAATGGTAATTTGGGTGTTACGTAACTTTTAGAACGGGGGGGGGGGAAAGAAAAATGTTACGGCGCGTTACATGGGGGGGAGGGGGGGCGTTACGTATTACTTGAACGCCCCCCTATGTCCTATGGCTGAGGTGATGATAAGCGTGTGCCACTCACGCAGTCATGGGCACGAAGCGTCCGTTCACGTCGAACGAGTTGACCAGGTCCAGATCCTCGGCGGAGAGCTTGAAGTCCAGCACGTCGAAGTTGCTCGCGATGCGGGACTTCGTCACAGACTTGGGGATCACCACGTTGCCGCGGTCGATCTGGTATCTGGCAACAGAATGGCGATAACCATCCATTAAACACGTTACACCGCTTTTGACCATTTTTTTTAGCCTCACACAATACGGTATTTGACAACTCCAATGTTTTTAGCCGTGGCGGCCTAGTGGTTTGACCCATCGCCTCTCAAGCAGAGGGTCGTGGGTTCAAACCCCGGCTCGCACCTCTGAGTTTTTCGAAATTCATGTGCGGAGTTACATTTGAAATTTACCACGAGCTATGCGGTGAAGGAAAACATCGTGAGGAAACCTGCACAAACCTGCGAAGCAATTCAATGGTGTGTGTGAAGTTCCCAATCCGCACTGGGCCCGCGTGGGAACTATGGCCCAAACCCTCTCATTCTGAGGGGAGGCCTGTGCCCTGCAGTGGGACGTATATAGGCTGGGATGATGATGATGATGAATGTTTTTTACTCTTAGGGGCTGTTTCACCATCCATTGATTAGTGTTAACTGACGTGTAAATGTGATGCCGTCTCTATTTGTTTTGTTCGAATAGACGGAGACGGCATCACATTTAACCTTCAGTTAACACTAATCAATGGATGGTGAAACAGCCCCTTAAACTCACTCTTTGTCGGACCCTAACTGATTACTCCTCTCATCTACTCAAAGGTTGACTGGTAGAGATCCCTTAAAGGGATAAGTCCGCCTTTGTACAAGTATCTCAAAGTTTGTCAATTGTGTTTTGTTTCTTTTCTTTTGTACAATAAAGAGTTTACATACATACATACTCCTGATTTTGCCATATCTTAATATTATTATGAAAATATAGATATACAGATAGTGTTTAGCGAAGAGAACATTTAAATCGGTTGAAAATTGGATTTATAGTAATTTTTTAAAAATATCTATATACCTGTCTCTTTCTCAAACGCTTTTCTCTACGCAGCAGTATGGAGGTACTGGCGTGTGACGTCACATGCCAGTATGTCTTTCTCTGTCTAATCTTGAATTTCAAACTTTATAACTTTGTTATTTGTAAAGGTAGCTTAAAAATGGTTTTTCTATTCGATAACAAGCATCGTGTAGTTTTAATTTATAAAACATACACAAAATATCACATCACATATCATATCACATTTCTTGGGTAACAGAGTGGTCAAGACATGGAACAAACTACCAGAACATGTAGTCTCAGCACTGAATGTGAACCAATTTAAGAACCGGCTAGACCAACACATTAACAATACAAAGAATACTTGACCAAGGAGCAGCTAGATACAGGCACCTATCAGTTGCTTGCAACTGCCCGCCTGATAATTTATATAATAAAAAAATAGTCAAATACCGTGTTTAGGTGGAAACGCAGTTTCAAACCAAGGCACAGAATAAGTAATAGTACAAGTACAGAAGCTTCACTGCCGTACAAAAGTGACGTTTAGGCATAAGAATCGTGCCTACTTTATGCTTCTCTGTCTATCGCATAACTCGTGTTCACTCGCACGCGTTGAGTCGCACTGAATCGCCTCAACGTTGGGGAGGCCCGGTATGTACTTGTAGCTCGGCGGCGGAATGGCCTAGTGACACCCCCCTGACCAAGGGCAAACCCTACCTGATGAGTACTTGAGCGGGCGTCTTCCCGAGGCGGTCGGCGAGCGCCTTCAGCTTGGGGTCGTCCATGAGCTGGGGCTCGCCGGGCTGCGCCCACGGCCGGTCGGGCGACCCCAGCGGCGAGTACGCCGTCAGCTTGAGGCCGCGCGCCGAGCAGAACGCCTTCAGGCGAGACTGGTTCAGGTACGGGTGGCATTCCACCTGGAACAACAATACAGCTGTTATTTATGGGCCAATTAACATTCTTCGCAACGGTTCTCCTATGGTAGCCCGAAAAATTCTAATCCTAATTTCACTAACACTAATTTCACTAGCCCTAAAATGAAAACGCCGAATTTTTAATATTCCTAACTATTCATTAGCCCTAATTTTAGCATTCCGAATTTACGTTATATTTAATTTCACTAGCCCTAAAATCAAAAAGCCGAATTTTTTTATTTTCCTAAATATTCATTAGCTCTAATTTTAGCATTCCGAATTTACGTGGTACTTACCTAATTTTACTAGCCCTAAAACCAAAAAGCCGAATTTTTGATTTTCCTAACTATACACTAGCCCTAACATCAAAAAGCTAAAAAAAATAATTTTCGTCAAATGTATTGATTGGAACACATTAATTAAGCTTCGCTCCCGCCTTAGCCTTCTGAACCTAACCTGTCCAAGTCACTTCTTCTCCAAAACGTCTTGCTCGCTCGCTTCGCTCGCTCGCGCGATTTTTTTTTCTTTAGTACAATTAATCTTTAGGAATAATCATTATTAGTGTTAATAATATTAGAGCATTTAATGGTTAGTACAAGTAATCATTACGAAGTAAAACTTTAAGTCTAGTAATCAATTCTGACATACAAGTTCAAATGTCATGATATTAGGGCTATGAAAATTATATCTAACGTTGGTATGCCTAGTGAAATTAGCTTTTATGATATTCGGTCTAGTGAGGGTGAACCCTTCGCAACACATTCTCGCACATCTTTAGCCGAGTTCAGACTTGAAAGAAAAGTCGTGCAAGTTGTATTACATTGCGGCGCTCAGTTGACCGCTACAAACTCGTTGGCTTTACGGCCTCGCAATGTAATGCAACTTGCACTATTTTCCCTGCAAGTCTCAACTCGGCTTTTGGTGGAAACGGAGCCTTAGGCACTTGTCCCACCGCCGACGATGAGCGAGAAGCGAGCAGAGCGAGTAACTAGAAACGAGTGGGCGAGCAGTGAAAAGCGAGTGTTCGAGCACGACGGGCGATTACTCGCTCCACTCGCTCGAGCCGGGCGGCCGCCAAGCTAACAGCGCTGAGCGAGTATCGCTGAGCTAGTTTTATAGCTCTTGTCGCTGCGACAAAAGATGTAAGAGCGAGTTCTCGCCGGCAGTGTGAACAGCCAGCGATCAACTATTAATATATATGTCTCTTTTACTCACACAGGATCTTATATCTTTTGTTCGTTTCTTGAGCGAGAAAATAGTCGATAGCCAATCGTTTCCTCGCCGGCGGTGAGACAACTGCCTTAGGATTCAAGGTCAATGTTGGAAATAATAAAAATATAAACAAACAGTCTAAAATCAAAGTAAAAAAACATTTTAACAAAAAATGGAATCAACTTCAAAAACCTTGAAAATAATTTTCTACTAGTTTGAAGTCGGTGCCTCAGCGTTAGCCAGCAGGAGTGGATATAAGTCGTCTACTTCACCTACATATTGGGCTTCCATTCACTCGTGCTGAGGCACCGAATTCAAACTAGTAGAAAATTATTTTCAAGTTTTTGAAGTTGATTCCATTTTTTGTTAAAAAGTTTTTTTTTAGGTTTTTAGTGATTCGTAGCCAAAGTGCATCTCACAACGATTCCATTAAGGTCAAACACGGCATAGTTATATTATTTTATAACAGAGTACCGGTACCTACGGTCTTCATCAGGTCCAGTTCACCAAATGATACTTTCTGAATGTAAGTAGTTGACTTGGTGTCAAAAATGCCAAAATCGCTGTAGGCGCGCTTCTAAAATTTGAGGGTTGCCCTCGATTTCTCTAAGATCCCATCATCAGATCCTAACTTAGTGACAGTGGGAAGTATGTCCTTTAGAACAAAAAAAGAATTTTGACTTTTGACCCACAATTGACAAGATTTCATATTTCTAAGACTATAATTTGATTCGTTTTCTGTATTCTGTTTGTAAAGAGAAAGACGCTGATATTTTTAAAATTTCGCTACGATTGATAATTAATTTATTAGTTTTTTTTAATGTGCTTATTCTAAAAGGGCATGACTCCAAAACTACCACACAATAGATCCATTAATTTTGTCGTCTCTATTAAAAAAAAGATCACGTAAATCTGACGTAGACGTTGTCAAAATTATGACAGCTCCTTTTTCTGGTGAAAAAGGCAAAGGAAACATATCTATTCTGTGGTAGTGTTAGCAAATTCAGATATATTTTTTAATTTTTTGTATTTTTTTTAAATATGGAGAAATAAATTATAATAAATATTTTCCCATGTTTACGAGGCAAAACTCTTTCGGTTCCTGCAGTAATTTACAGGTGTTAAAAAAATGTAATCTTGCCAATTGGCGGAGTTACCGCCTAACAAACACACAAAAAAAAACATACAGACGAATTGAGAACCTCCTTTTTTGAAGTCGGTTGAAAATGAAAGTGACTGCCGTACTGACCTGATTGACTACAGGCTTGACAGTAGCCACCTCGAGCACCCTGGCGACCTGTTTGCTGTTGAAATTGGAGAGCCCGATGCTGCGGACCAGCCCCTCCCCCACCAGGGGCTCCAGGGCCTTCCACGTGTCCACGTAGTCCACATCAGAGAACTGGATCTTGCCGGCCTCGTCTGTTGGGAACAGCTCCCCGTCTTCCTGTAAGAACGACCAACGTTTTTGACCACTTCTAATAGTTTATTCTTGCTGTTACCATCTTGTACGTCGTTGCCATTGTACCAAATTTAAATCGTTTATGCTGGAAGTAAGCCGCAATGGTTTCTTTTATACGTCTTTTTAGGGTTCCGTGCCGCAAAAGGAAAAAAGGGAACCTTTATAGGATCTCGAAAATACAAACTGAGACATGGATGCACAGAAAAACCAGAAAAAAGAGACCAGCGCTGGGAATCGAACCCAGGTCCTCAGCAATCCGTGCTGCGTGCTATAACCCCTACACCACCGCTGGACAGGAATTTAGACACGATTTTTTCCTATGCATACATATCTCAGGTTGCTTATTTCTACTACGCTACTTATGCAGCAGCACTAGCGACATCTATGTTTCGCTCTCATCGAGAGACGTCACATTCTTTCGGAACCAACCGCTCACCCAGACAAGAGATGTCGCTACTAAGCAATCAAATTATGATTAAATTATGAGAAATAAGCAACCTGAGATATGTATGCATAGGAAAAAATCGTGTCTAAATTCCTGTCCAGCGGTGGTGTAGGGGTTATAGCACGCAGCACGGATTGCTGAGGACCTGGGTTCGATTCCCAGCGCTGGTCTCTTTTTTCTGGTTTTTCTGTGCATCCATGTCTCAGTTTGTATTTTCGATATGGTTTCACGGGATACCCGTAAAAGTAACAAATTTGGAGTTGAAATAAAAAATTCAAAAAGACTCCAAATAACCAATCATAACTTTATAGGATCACTCTTTGTCCGTCTGTCTGTCTGTCTGTCATTCATTAAAATTATTGCCAGTGTAAGAAATTAGTTCCAATGAGGGCTATCGCGTATGAATTCGCCACTAGAGGCGCTAGTGTAGCGTGAGGTCTCCGAAATGTCAAATCTCATAGTTTTTGGATGAGCTACGCGGGCTTATTTATAATTAGAATAATTTTGTGAATATTTTGCAATATCTGAAACTAAGTATGGCAAATATGCGTTCCGGGGCAATGAATGTCTGTGTTTTGAGACAGTTTTGTCTTTCGGAAACCTTTGTCCTCCCTTTTTTCCGAACAAAACGGGGACTATGCAACACTGTGGCATGCTTGATATTTTTATGGTACGGTTTTAAGGTGTATTAAATATGATTTTAATCTAAACTTTGTTTTCACGCCCGTAATAACAGACTTTGAAAGCCATACTTAAAAACCTCACGCAACAGTGCGCCATCTAGTGAGACAAAAAACGATAGCCCTCATTAAACTCCGCAACATGGCGTATAGTCATATATTTCTGGTCAGGCTGTAAAATAATACCTTGTAAGCTTGAGGCCAGTGGATGAGGTACAGGTCCAAATATTTGAGGTTCAGGTTCTCCAACGATTTGAGGAGTGCGCCCCGCACCAGGTCCGGGCGGTGGAACGTGTTCCAAAGCTTGGAGGTGATGAAGAGATCCTCCCTGGAACATTAATTTTTTTTTTTTTTTTTATACGACTGGATGGCAAACGAGCAAGTGGGTCTCCTGATGGTAAGAGATCACCACCGCCCATAAACATTTGCAACACCAGGGGTATTGCAGACACGTTGCCAACCTAGAGGCCTAAGATGGGATACCTCACGTGCCAGTAATTTCACCGGCTGTCTTACTCTCCACGCCGAAACACAACAATGCAAGCACTGCTGTTTCACGGCAGGATTAGCGAGCAAGATGGTGGTAGCCATCCGGGCGGACCTTGCACAAGGTCCTACCACCTGCATTTATTATAGTTGGCAAGACAGAGACTGAGTTATCCATACTAATTAGATGTGGAAAATTTATTTAAGAATATAAACTTATAGAAAATACAATCATATACCTAAGAGCTAAATACTACTAAATAATAAATCTACTAGCTAACTTAAATAATATTTTTATATTATAAATAAAGACCGCCTCGAATCGTTCCTGGCGCAAAGGTGCCCAACACGCTTGCCGCGTTCCCGCGTCAAACGGCGATAGATAGCCTTTGCATCAAGAACGACTCGGAGCGAGTCTAATCCCCGGTCCCGCAGCCGGCGTCCTACTTCTTTAAAAAACAACTTAGCCTCCGAGCACCAACAACCGGTCGTCTCCACCGCAAGCGCAACATACTAATATGTTTGTTTGTCCGTCTTTCGCGTCGAAACGGAGCGACGGATCGACGTGATTTTTGGCATAGATATAGTTTATAGGCCAGAGAGTGACATATATTTTATCCCGGAAAAATGCACAGTTCCCGAGGGAACAGCGCGCGATAACCGAATACCACGCGGGCGACGCCGCGAGCAAAAGCTATTAATACCATAAATGTTTCCACCAGAGATTTCACAAATCTGCAATCAGCTGTTCCAGCCATAGTCAGGATGGTTGGATTTTAATAGTTAGGGATTTCTTTTTATCGAACAGCTGGCAAACGCCGCCCCATGGATACCTACAGCATTATTAGGACTGCGGGTGCGTTGCCGGCCTTGCAATAAATGTAAATATCATATATCATGGGACACTTGACACCAATTGACCTAGTCCCAAACTAAGCAAAGCATGTATACTATACGACGGATAAACACACTTATATAGATAAATACATATTAAACATCCAAGACCCGAAAACAAACGTTCGTATTATTCATACAAATATCTGCCCTGGAATTGAACCCGGAACCTCAAGCTTCGTCGTTCGCGATACACCCGCCTTTGCAAAAATTTGGGTAGTGTTCCACTGAACACCATCGCCATTTTAGTTATATGGGCTTATTATCTTTGGTCTAGCGGCTAAACCTAGACTCTAGCCCTAGAATGTGCCATCTTTTTAACCTGGGAACATACTCGTGTTCATTCAAAAAGTTTCTGGCTAATATTTGAGAAGTTTTTGGAGTCTTCCTTGTACTTTTTAACCCCCGACGCAAAAAGACGGGTTACAAGTTTGACCGCTATGTGTCTGTCTGTGGCACCGTAGCTCTTAAACGGGTGGACCGATTTGAATGCGGTTTTTATTTATTTGAAAGCAGATTTCTAGCGATGGTTCTTAGACATGTTTTATCAAAATCGGTTCAGCCGTTTTTGAGATATCGAACTTTGAAGTGACAATGTTGGGGGTTGTCCAATTTTTTGTTGTTTAAGTTATTACAGTATTTGTTCACTTCTTCTTTTAAAGTAGGTCCATCAGAGATGTGCGAGAAATGTGTTTGTCGTGGATTAATACTTTACGGGCGCACGCCTGACGGGCTACTACGAAACTCGAAACTCGAAGTTCGTATCGTACCGTCCCTCTCGCTCTCGTATTAAGTATAAGTGTCAGAGGGACCGCACGACACGAACTTCGAGTTTCGAGTTTCGTAGTAGCCCTGCTGCTGCCAAAAAGGCCTGCACTCAACCTGTGTGGCCACACTTTATATGCAGCAACACTAGTTTTCTGTGGAGCCCAAACGTTACAGCCCCGGGGCCCCCACAATAGATACATCGGATTTTTTTTCTAATCCCGTCAACGGGCCTTTTTTTTTAAAAAGTGTACCCTTTTTTTTTGTAAATTTTGGAAAAAAAATGATTTTTCCTACTCAGAATCAAGAGCACAATCGATTCCGATAGTGCAAAAAAAACGTCCCCAAAAAAAAAAAACAGTTTTGCGACGGTTTTTACATACACTCAGTATGGGCGTGACAAAACTGACTCATAAATTTTTGTATGAAAAAATGGGGACATTTTTTAAACGATCGGAATCGATTGTACTCTTGGTTCCGAGTGGGGAAAACCATATTTTTCCAAAAATTTCAAAAAAAAGAACGGGTATATTTTTTTTCAATACGCCCAAACACTAGTAAACAAAGTACTATTCATCTATATTTATTCACTTCAATCATGCAATCAGTAAAATATCAAATTCTCAAATCACCCCCATTTTATTCCACTCTTTTGTTGCCTCAGACTTCTAAATGCGGCCCTTTGTATGCATGAGCCAGTTACTACGTCCCAGTCAGATGCAGAAAAAAATACCGGCCAATTGCGAGTCGGACTCGCGCACCGAGGGTTCCGTATAAATATTTACGGTTTTCGCAGTTTTTGCTTTATCTGTGAATTTCAAGATTCTGAGTTCACGGGAAGTACCCTGTAGGTTTTGATTCCCTTGAGAGTTTCGAAAATTTTCGGCATAAACGGCTGTGTCTTTTAATTGCGTTGGCTTAGAAGTTTCATTTTTTCACAGCTCCAAGGAACAGTACACTTAAGTATTTGATATAAATTTCAACTTGATACCTCCACGCGTTCCTCAGTAAAAGGGTCTTGACAGACGGACGGACGGACAACAGTGATCCTATAAAGGTTCCGTTTTTTCCTTTCGAAGTACGGAACCCTAAAAATAGACATATCCCATGTCGGCTTACCTCTTGACGACCCCCTCAGCCAGTTTAGCGGTGAGCGCGGCGCCGACCTCCTTCTCGTTGCCGTATACGAACGCGCAGTCGATGTGGCGGTAGCCAATATCGATGGCATCTTTGACAGCCTGCGTCACCTCACCGGGTTTCGACTGGAAAATATTTTACTAGTAAACCGACAGCTAGATGCTAAACGTCGCCAGATGGCGGGATAAAGGAATTGATGCATAAGACAAACAGACCTAACAACTGCTTCATTAAATGTTGCTAACATAGTTATGTTTATTGAAATTTGATTAAATTAAATTGCACAGACACTTGATAATAAACTTGCTGACATAGTTGTATGCCATAATGCATCTCACACTAATCAAAATACCAGATTTGCACTTAATTATCAAAAACTTTTTAAATTTAAATTGTAACTACTGTTAATTTAATAATAACAAGATATGGATTTATTTAAAAAAGGATTCTGAAATAAATCATTTTTTTTTATAAATAGATAAAGTTCCTTTTTCAACAGTGCTCAAAATATTCCATGGTTTTGATAACATCAAATAACTTCAGAATTTAATATCAGCTGACATAAACCAAAGGTCAAGGTAGCCATAGATATAGTTCCATTTCCACCATAACTGATAACTGGTTCAATTCTGATAACCCAGCAATTATATAAGTAATTACTGTTAAAACTACTAAGTTACTTCCATATAGATAGATAAGGCACTACCTGCTGTGCGTAGCTTTGTCTGTATTCCGCAAAAATATAAAAATAATTTAACTGTTTGAATTATTTGCGATGCATAACTTTTAAACGAACTAAGGAATAAATCTCTTTTATTTTATCTAAATCTTCAAAATATTTGTCAATTGCTAGACATAAAAACTGACAACTTAAGCCTTTAGCTTAAAGCTATCAACACTATCAATAGATCCTTGTATGTTTGCAATTTATGTACACACCTTATCAGTAAAGTGTATCTGTTTGTACTTTTTGAGTTTATCAAGATACTCAAAGTCGCATGGGAGTCGATATGGTATCTTTAAGTTAAAGATCTAATGGAAAAATACCTAGTTAGTCGTTGATGGCTGAAAATTTTATGTTTTTTGCTAATAAACAATATTTTGCTATCTCTAATAGTTTTCTGTCAGAGATACGACCTAGTTGTCCTTGACCGTAATTAAATTGTAGGTTATTATAATTGCCGGTATGTATATTTAATCGCATAAAATGATTTTAATTAACTATAAATGAAATATACTGGCTATTGGACGTCAATTTGTATAAATTTAGAACGATTTCTTAAAGTAAAACAAAGTTCAAACTTTACCTTCCAAGTTCCGATTCCTAATATTGGACATTCGAGTCCGTTGTTGAAAGTAACTTTAGGCATTTTCGAAGCCATTTTAGTAGTGAATAACGTTAGAAAAATGTTGAAGATTGGGAAATTCACCAGCAATTAAATATACCGATTACACGACACTTCGTATATTTTTGTTTTAAATTTAATTTGACAGCAACAGCTGGGCTACTACGAAACTCGAAACTCGTAGTATAAGTGTCAGAGGGACCGCACGACACGAACTTCGAGTTTCGAGTTTCGTTGTAGCCCTGCAGCAGCAGCACGCAAAGGATTTTTGTTGCAAAGTTCTTGTTCTATCAAAAAAAAAACTTACTCTGTTAAATTAAAAAAAATAAAGGAAAACATAACTTAATTATTAAATAAACACGTTATAGGTATTTAGTAAAAGATAAAGAGAATAAATAAGTAGTTTGTTTTGTAATAAGGTTATTTTAAAAAGTGCCATCTTGTGTCGAGTAGCAAATAACAATTTTGAAAATTTCATCGTGCGTAGTTTTAACTATTTCAACTGAAACTTTATACTACCCCTGAATAACTATCCAAATTTGTCATTTATAATTCTTTACAATTAATAAAAGCAAAATCACTTACCTTCCATGTCCCCAATCCAAGTGCGGGAATAGTTTTCCCATTGTTAAAGGTGATAACCGGAACCTTAGCCATTATTCTTAATGCACGACCGCTCTGCTGGGCTATGGAACGAGAAGTGAAGAGCCATTGTGAGCTACCGCCACTTTAAATTATCTTATCTTGTGTTGTAGTATAGATAAATGATAACATAAATAATTTATGGAATACTTGTTGAGCTTCCATGTGAATAAATAACTTTGTCTGTACATGTATTCATATTCCCATGCGCCGTCAAACCCACAGCTGCTGCTTATTTATATTTGTATAGTTTCATATCTAAAGCAAATACTACTTAACCCTTTCAGACCGGCACTTAAACTACGACAATTTGCATACAAAAAAGAATGACTTTGAGTAAAATTGGGGCGTAGATGTGTGAATCTGGGGTCATTTCCGGATTTTCCGGCTCCAACGTGGAAATTTTTCGCCAACAATTGTATCATAACGGGCCTCTATTCTTACTGACACTTTGTGACACCCACGATCGTGTGCTATGGGGCCCATCAGCCAAACCGCACAATTGTGACTCTCTCACAATGTGTTAACTTGGCCCTATATTACAATTGTGAATGTCACAATTTTCGACTGGAGCCATCCTTTGCGTAAATTAGCGAATTAAAAAGGAATAAAACTGTTAAACTTCTTGTTTATATTTTTAATATTAAACACCCTGGCCATTTTGATATGTGTGTATTTTGTATTTGAATATTGTTCTGTTATTCTGCTTTGGTCTACTGTCATTACTTCTGTCTTGGTGTCGCATACTGTTAACACATTATACTCGTTTTACCCTGCTACTCTCGTTTCCTTCAATTGGTTATGGCCCAGAGTCGCGTAATAAAACGAAGAAACAGTGCTAAGTATAAAAAGTGCTATGAGTTCAAATAATTCATCGGCGATACAAAATTCGTCGCACCAATGGCAACGTCAACGTCATCAGGCTCTCCAAGTTTACGAAACTCAACGGCAAGAACTACAGCACGGGATATTCGGTCTAGAGTGCATGCTCATCGATCTTGACCTTGGACGTCTCCTCAAAACCCATCGAGACGTCAACCCAATCGTGAAGAAGAAGGATGCAAAAGCACGAGCGAAGATCTGCCTCGCCTGCGACGAATCGGTTTACCCGATCATCAGGTCAGCCACATCAGCGTATGAAACCCTAGAATCTTAAAGAAGCCTACGCTGACCACGGCTTGACAAGACGCCTTAGCCTAATCAAGAAATTGTTAGCACTGAAGTTCGACGGTAACATGCAACAATATGTCAAACAATGCTAGCGACACAGCAAGAGCTGCAAGGAATCGGAGCCGCAGTTGAAGACGAGTTCCTTGCTATTATAATGCTGGCGGGACTCCCAGAGTCGTTCAAGCCACTCGTCGTCACACTGGAGCACGCGAACATCAAGCTTACATCGGAGAATGTGGTGACAGCTCTCTCAAGAAGGCCTTAGAGCTGAACCCACCACATCCAGTACCCATGGACCTGACTACACCGCGCTACACGTCAACAATCTAAAAATTATTTTGTAAATATTGTAAAAAGTTAGGGCACGTTTCCAGTGTAAGAGCATCAAAATAACAAAAACAAGAATGTTCGGCGGTCAAATCATTCAATACATCCGAATTCACACTTTCATCTTGTTTTGCTAATATTCCTCCACAGGTCAACAAGACTGGTTCATGATTCTGCGCAACTCCCCAATATGAGTAACAGGAGCGAATGGTTTCTGATCTATCATCCCAACGATCCTATTACAGTTGCGAAAAAGAACAAGTACTGAGTCATGGTAAAGGTACTGTAAATATGAATATATCTCCTAGTAAGTAAAATAAAGCGATGTTTATATATTCCTGCCTAGCTACCAATTTGCTTTCTGTAGCAAATAAAATCAAAATGGTTTCGATGTTTGTTTACATCGAAAGGCGCCGACTATTTCCTAGCGGCGGTTGTCAAGTGACAACTAATGTCATTGCCACAGGCTCAAACCATAAAGGCATGTACAAACTAGAGATGTAAGTTCGAGTACCGCTTGCTTACCAATAGTAAAGAGTCTGCTATGTTGTTGGCATAGACGCCTGGCCAATACAATGTCAAATGTTTAAACATTTTAAAAAATAAAAACGTTGGCATAGACACGCAGGTAGTTAACAGAAACTTGTGTCCGTGTTTACAAGGTAAAACTTTCCAAAGACCTTTCCGAACTCTACTAGTAAGTCGAGTTGCGTATTGCAGCTCATTCATCGGACTATGTGGTCCTATGAGTACGCACTCGTGGGGCGGAGCCCCTTTACTTACTAACATTTACAGACGACTTAGTCGCAAAACTTTTGGATATCTT
>NC_133497.1:8943299-9012003 GCF_025370935.1 Choristoneura fumiferana | reverse complement strand
AACCCTCGGAACAGCGTGGACCCACCCGACAGCACTATGTTCTGGTAGAGAACTTTACGGAGGTCCATGTCTGACTTTTGTATCGCGAACATAAGGACTTCGTGTAAGCCTGCAAGAAAGAACAATGGGAATAATAGATATAATTCAGCTGAACTGTAAAATGTCGAAAATATCTATGCATCTTACTATTTGTCCTTTTTATAAGCTTTTATTTAACTTGCAAATCTTGCAAGTTTAATTTGACCCACTTCCAGTAGTCGGATTAATGTGAAATTTTGGCATACTTATATTAATGAACTAAAAGAATTTCCTTGCTCACCCGCGACCTTACGATAGCTAAGCTTATGCAAAATATGCGTGTTCATGCAGTTCCTCCACCTCCACACTGTAAGAACACACACAAATCACACAAACCCATCTATCACCACCACCACACTACACTGACGCGTTTCGAACTCAACCAGAGCTCATCTTCAGAGTGACACAACCGTACACCATGCTACCAGTTGTTAGACTAACGAACCACAACCACCGTTTTAATTTGTCACTGTAACTCTCCAAGTACCCACATATGTTTTATGAAACAAAACAAAACTACCCACAAATTATTAATAATTTTTAACCGTCCTTCAAAACTACCTCGATTTTTATTTATTTACTGTCAAGGCATGTTTTATTAACTACCATTGCTGAAATTAGATCCAAGCCGTAGCAAGGGAGATGAAACTAAATTTACCTGCTCATTAATATTAGACCCCATACTGTGTGGAACTGCATGAACACGCATATTTTGCATAAGCTTAGCTATCGTAAGGTCGCGGGTGAGCAAGGAAATTCTTTTAGTTCATTGATATGGACCTCCGCAAAGTAACGCCTGATTCAATAAATTATACTTATATTAATCTTGTGACACTGACAATGCAATAATCTGGAAATGACATCCTGGTGATCCAGCCAGGATCGTCTTTGCAGCACGGAACTCCTAAACGGTTAATGGTATCTACGTGTTTGGTACGGAAATGTAGTAAGGATGACAATGCAAGTACAGTTTACAAAAAAGCTTGTATTAAAAACGATTTTTTAATAAAAAAACTATAAAAACTCTTTATTGCGTTAAATGTTACTTAACTAAATAACTAAATGTAACTTATTGTGTTTTATTTTTATAGAACTGATGGACGGATGGACGGATAGACAGACAGACAGCGGAGTCTCAGTAATAGGCTTCCGTTGGCATTCTTTGGGTACGGAGTCCTAAAAACTGTATCAGAATATTCGGCCATTTTACAGAAAAGTGTCTAGAAAAATGAAACAGTTAAAACATTTTAATAATCGCCCAATACCAATTTAAAAAGCCCTCTTGTTCTGAGAGGAGGCCTTGTGCCCAGCAGTGGAACGATAGGCCGGGAGGGGACCAATTTAAAAAACATTCTCTAGTCTAATATACCTTCACACTCCTCCCCGATAAGATCCGGCCTGAACAAAACCTCTGGCGCTCGGAACCGCGCTGGACCGATCTGTAACAAAAAATCACTTTAGCAGGTAACCCAAATACACATAATAATTTAACAAGTGCGAGTCCGACTCGCGCACGAAGGGTTCCGTACCATTATCTATACAACAGAAGACGTTAGCAAAAAAAACATGTTTGATGTATGCGAGCCTCCCTTAAATATCCTTCTAACACACACAAACATCACGCCTGTATTCCCAAATGGGGTGGACAGTGATAACGTTAACGCTTCGTAGCGCCTTTTAGCAATTTTAGGTTTTAAGTTAGACAAAAACGGTATAATATAGTGACAGTATACCAATTAAGTTTGGTTTTTTGGAATCATTTTGTATTTTTTATTTCAATTCCAAATTTTTACTTTTACGGTCAAAAAAATAAAAAAATAAGTAAAAAGTAAGTATAAGTGAAAATTTGGAATTGAAATAAAAAATACAAAAAGATTCCAAAAAACCAATCTTTATTTGATTGCATAGTAACGATATCTCTTGTCCGGGTGAGCGGTTAGTTCCAATGGAGTGCCGAAAAAAAAAAAAGTTTCTCGATGAGGGCTACGGCATAGATGTCGCTAGCGTCACTGCTTAAGTGACTAAGTAAGAAACAAACAAGCTGAGATATGAGGTGCATAGGGGAAATTCGTGTCGGTACCGTTGACCATCAGTGGTGGAGCGGTATAGCACGCGGTACGGATTACCGAGGACCTGGGTTCGATTCCCAGTGATGGTCTTATTTTTCTGTTTTTTCTGTGCATCTTTATTTCAGTTTGTATTTTCGACAGGTATACCGATTTTGAATTTCCCGCGACTCAAAAAAGTAGCGTCAAGTCGCCGCGTCGAGCAGCAGCGACAAGATGGCTGCTTGCAGGAATAATCTTGGTCTTGGAAGCTGATTTCTTAACCTCATTTAGTAGCAGTCGTGGCAGTAGTACAAATAAAAGAAGTGAATGAAAAAAAAAAAAGTGTTTTTGCCGAAATTGAAGTGGTTTTTAGGTTTCCGTACCTCGAAAGGAAAAAACGGAACCCTTATAGGATGACTTTGTTGTCCGTCCGTCTGTCAAGACCCTTTTTCTCAGGAACGCTTGGAGGTATCTATATAGGTCCCTTGGAGCTGTGAAAAAATCAAACTTCTAAGCCAACGCAATCAAAAGATACAGCCGTTTGTGCCGCAAATTTTGAAACTCGCAAGGGAATCAAAACCTACAGGGTACTTCCCGTGAACTCAGAATTTTGAAATTTGGTACGAAGCAACGTCTTATAGCACAGTTAAAGAAAAAATTGCGAAAACGGTAAATTTTTAGTTACATCATATAATAAAAATATTTATACGGAACCCTCGGTGCGCGAGTCCGTCTCGCACTTGGCCGGTTTTTTTTCCCAGCGATGGAGCTCAACATTTTCAGCCTTATCGCTATATGCCACGTGACCAGATCTCCAGACCTCTTTACTCGTATACCATGGGGTACCCCCCTCCGGCGCCCGCGGCTGTCTCGCTCTCACCTCCAGCTGGGTCCCGTCAGGCAGCGTGTACTGCGCGCGCTCGGTATCGATCGTCTCCTCCTTGAGAGGATTGGGCGACAAGTAGCAGGCGCGCTCTTTGATCGCCTTCACTATTTCCAGCTCCGCGGACGTGCGGAGGTTCACGCCTTCTTTGCGGAGTAGCAGTCTGCAACGGACATTGGTCTTTATACGGTACTTTCATTGTAGCATGGTGCGGGTGACAGCTGTCAATATCACAAGACTAGAGAGTCAGTGTCGAAACTTGAGTCGATAAAACTCATCATCCCAGCCTATATACGTCCCACTGCTGGGCACAGGCCTCCTCTCAGAACAAGAGGGCTTGGGCCATAGTTCCCACGCGGGCCCAGTGCGGATTGGGAACTTCACACGCACCATTGAATTGCTTTGCAGGTTTGTGCAGGTTTCCTCACGATGTTTTCCTTCACCGCAAAGCTCGTGGTAAATTTCAAATGTTATTCCGCACATGAATTTCGAAAAACTCAAAGGTGCGAGCCGGGGTTTGAACCCACGACCCTCTGCTTGAGAGGCGATAGGTCAAACCACTAGGCCACCACGGCTTTCACGGAGTCGAAACTAATAATTTTAAATCTTAATCATAATTAATCCGATTATTACGCAAATTTTGATGAGAATATTAGTGAAATTCTAGGTTGGAATATTATTCGCCACAGTGCGTCACGCGCCGCCACAGCGCGTCACGCGTCAGTCAGCCGCGTCGCTACCTGAGGTATCTGGTGGCGTCCCGGCCGGCCACGTCCACGCGCATGATGCTGTGCGGCATCGCGAACCCCTCGTATATCGGCACGGCGTGCGTCACGCCGTCGCCGGAGTCCAGGACGACGCCGGTCGTGCGGCCCGTCGCGTATCTGGCATAAACAATAGGAGTCAACTCCATTAAACAACTCTTACAAAAAATAAAATAAAGCTAAGTGTAACTAGCAGAGCGCCGCTAGCAACAGTGTGTGTACTAGTAGTGAGTGATTAGCTGCTGAGTGTGTACTAGTAGTGAGTGATTAGCTGCTGAGTGTGTACTAGTAGTGAGTGATTAGCGGCTGAGTGTGTACTAGTAGTGAGTGATTAGCTGCTGAGTGTGTACTAGTAGTGAGTGATTAGCTGCTGAGTGTGTACTAGTAGTGAGTGATTAGCGGCTGAGTGTGTACTAGTAGTGAGTGATTAGCTGCTGAGTGTGTACTAGTAGTGAGTGATTAGCTGCTGAGTGTGTACTAGTAGTGAGTGATTAGCGGCTGAGTGTGTACTAGTAGTGAGTGATTAGCTGCTGAGTGTGTACTAGTAGTGAGTGATTAGCTGCTGAGTGTGTACTAGTAGTGAGTGATTAGCTGCTGAGTGTGTACTAGTAGTGAGTGATTAGCTGCTGAGTGTGTACTAGTAGTGAGTGATTAGCTGCTGAGTGTGTACTAGTAGTGAGTGATTAGCTGCTGAGTGTGTACTAGTAGTGAGTGATTAGCGGCTGAGTGTGTACTAGTAGTGAGTGATTAGCTGCTGAGTGTGTACTAGTAGTGAGTGATTAGCGGCTGAGTGTGTACTAGTAGTGAGTGATTAGCTGCTGAGTGTGTACTAGCAGTGAGTGATTAGCGGCTGAGTGTGTACTAGTAGTGAGTGATTAGCTGCTGAGTGTGTACTAGTAGTGAGTGATTAGCTGCTCAGTGTGTACTAGTAGTGAGTGATTAGCGTCTGAGTGTGTACTAGTAGTGAGTGATTAGCTGCTGAGTGTGTACTAGTAGTGAGTGATTAGCTGCTGAGTGTGTACTAGTAGTGAGTGATTAGCTGCTGAGTGTGTACTAGTAGTGAGTGATAGCTGCTGAGTGTGTACTAAGTGTGAGTGATTAGAGCGGCTGATTGTGTACTAGTAGTGAGTGATTAGCTGCTCAGTGTGTACTAGTAGTGAGTGATTAGCGGCTGAGTGTGTACTAGTAGTGAGTGATTAGCTGCTGAGTGTGTACTAGTAGTGAGTGATTAGCGGCTGAGTGTGTACTAGTAGTGAGTGATTAGCGGCTGAGTGTGTACTAGTAGTGAGTGATTAGCGGCTGAGTGTGTACTAGTAGTGAGTGATTAGCGTCTAAGTGCGTACCAGTAGTGTGCAAGTGAGCAAAGTAATTGTTTCAGTTCATTGATATGGACCTCCGCAAAGTAACGCCTGATTCAATAAATCGTGTGAGTAGCGTCTAAAAGTATACTTAATAGTGAGTGATTAGCGGCTGAGTGTAAACTAGTAGTGTGAGACTAGCTCGTAAATGTGTACTAGTATTGTGTGACTAGCGCCTGCAGTATGGGTGTGTGTGGAGTGTACTCACAGACTGAGCACTGCCTGCATACTCAAGAACAGTGCTGGCACGTTGAAAGTCTCGAAGAACACCTCTGCCGCCTTCTCACGGTTCCGGCGCGGGTTCAGCGGAGCCTCCGTCAGCAGCACCGGGTGCTCTTCAGAGAATGTTGACAGCTGGTCCTTTAAATTATCAAAGACAAATATGTTTTCAGCAAATCAACTATAGATAGTAAATTTTGGATTGACAGAAGCGCCGTGCAGTGAGTCTGTTCAATTTTTAGGTTATATTTCCTTTAAAATAACTTTCCTTCCTAATTAACTCTCTGGTGGTGGTTTAATAAGTACATAATATTGATCTAACTCAATAACCCATCTGTCCGGTTGGCCAAGGGCCAAAGTTATGGAGGGGAACGAGGAGCCCCCGGATCCGGGCGGCGGTAGCTCCATGAACTCGATTGAGATGGACACGCAAAATATTTCACGAAAGCGTAGCCTTAGTTTCTTGGAACAATCGCCGTCCGCATCTTCTGAACCTAAAGGGAAAAAGGTGATGCAGGGAACGGATGCCGACAATGCATCTATAGCAAACCTTTACAAACACCCTGACTTAGACGAGGACTCCCGCAAATACGGCATTTATGACAGTGGCCCATTTATTGTACACATCTCCCGAGACGCAGAGTCTAGCAACTCGGCCATCTCACTTCAACCTATAAAGGTTGGCCTCGCTTTATTCAAAGATAACATTCAAAATATTAAAAAAGATGGTATAAAGTCCGTAGGCAGAAACCGTGTCTCGGTAGAATTTATGACCGCTGTGGATGCTAATAACATCTTAGAAAACCCCTGTTTGTCCAGAAATAAATATAAAGCCCACATCCCAACATACAATGTTTCCCGTATGGGTTTGATTCGTGGCGTACCAGTCGACTGGTCGATGGAAGAATTTGTTGACGCGACTGACCTTAAAGACGGACATGGCAAAATCTCAAAGCCCGACGCCTCCAACGCAAAGTAACCAATGAGGGAGGTCCTCCATCCTGGGTTCCAACTCAAACTGTTGTGGTGACCTTCGAAGGTCAAAAACTTCCTGAGAAAGTCTTTGCTTTCTTTACATCGCTGAAGGTCGAAGTATACGTTCTCCCAACAATCCAATGTCGAAAATGCCTGAGGTTTGGCCACATTCAGGCCCAGTGCCGCTCCGATGCTCGCTGTTTCAAGTGTGCACAAAAACACCCTGGTGAAGGATGCAACATCGCTCCTGAGCAAGTGACTTGCCTCTACTGTTCAGGCCATCATTACGCGACAGACCAACGCTGCCCGGAATATTGTAGACAAAAGTCCATCAAATTGGCAATGTCAGAGCACAGCATCTCCTATCAAGAAGCTTCCTCTCGCTTCCCTGCCGTACGCCGCCCTTACGCGGACGTGGCCAAGGTTATGTTTGACCCAGACCCTAGTCCCCCTCGGCAATCACCCCCTCTGGTCCCCCTCCTTCCCTCCCCAATCGCCCATCTCGACTTCATACCGTAAGACGGTCAGCCGTAAAGCTAGATCAAGAACCCCCTGTCTCCCGGATATGATCGACAAGCCCATAAAAATATCGTGTCGACCCCACAATCTCAACTTCCAAATGGTTATGCCCTATCGTCACGACGGACGCCAGTTGAGACGCCCAATGATGACCTTATGGAACTGTTATTCAAACTTCTTACAAATATAATCGCTAAATGGAGCGATTGTTTACCGCCCGACGTTGCCCCCTTAATGATTTCACTTGCCGAGATGCTATCCTTCTCCAATGGCCCCCCAGGCCAATTTTCTTCAGTGGAATTGCCGTAGCCTTATCCCAAAAAAACCTGATTTGGTCAGAATCGTCAACGAGCACTCCATTTCTGTAGCGGCCATCTCGGAGACATGGTTGAGACCGGACTCCCGCTTCAGGATCCCGGGATTCTCATGCCTCCGGGAGGACCGCGGTGATGGTCGTGCTGGTTGTGCGTTGTTGATCAGAAGAGATTACTCTTTCTCCCAAATACCCCTCCCTCCTCATTCACATGACATTAACGCAGTTGCGGCTAATGTCATGGGAATCAACTTTGTATCCATCTATATCCCACATCCTAATATAAATTTAATACCCGATCTTTCCACCATCCTGTTCTCGGTCCCTCCCCCTCTCCTCATCCTAGGGGATTTCAACAGTCACAACACGTCTTGGGGTTCTTCGCACTCAGACGCATTTTCCGCTTTCCTCTTGGACCTATTTGATGACATAAATGTCTCAGTTATTAACGACGGCTCTCCCACTCACCGGGTATACCCCGGACAAAATCCCAACTCAGTTCTGGATTTGTCTGCTTGCTCTCCCAACCTCTCATGTCTTCTATCCTATCAGGTACTGAGACAATCACACGGAAGTGATCATTTCCCTATTATCATTTCCCAACCATCCTCTGTTCAGCCTTCCCCCGCCCCCCAACCCCTCCTTAAATACAGATTGGATAAAGCAGATTGGCCAAACTTCTCTTTTTATATAGAAAAAAGGCTAAAAGAGCTCGACTCCAACCTGTTAAACCCTCTTGGACTCTACAACCACTTCCAATCCGTTCTGATAGAAGCTGCAGATAAATTCATCCCAAAGAAAAAAATTGCTAGTAGCAAGATCCCTTCCCCTCCTTGGTGGGATGCGGAATGCACGGCGGCGATAAAAGAAAGAAAGAACGCCGAACGTAAATACAATGATTCCGGTCTTTCTGAAGATTTTATTGACTTCCAAAAAATCTCTGCTCGCACTAAACGTCTCCTAAAAAAGCGAAGAAGAAAGGATGGAAGGGATTTTGTGAAAGTCTCAATCCAAGAACGCCCATCGCTGGTATGGAAAAGTATAAAAAATTCAGAGGCTCCTTCGATCCCGATCGACCATCCCCCATAATCCCCTTCCTGGTTGGCAGAGTTCGCAGACAAATTAGCCCCTCCATCAGTTCCTGAGGAATCCTGCATAGACCCATCTCCTCCCTCTAGCGGGCTAGGCCCTCTCGACAGCCCTTCACATTCTATGAACTTGAGTTAGCACTTGACGGCCTCCGTAACAGTTCACCAGGAGAAGACGGCATACCGTATATCTTCATCCGTAAACTAAGTCGCTTTGCAAAAGACCACCTCCTAAATCTATTTAATCTGTTTTTTGTGTCTGGTGAAATCCCCGAGGCATGGAAGACCCAAATTGTAATCCCAATCCTCAAATCATGTAAAAACCCACAAGAAGCAAACTCCTATCGCCCAATTGCCCTTTCCGCGACAATAGGCAAAATATTGGAGCATTTAGTTAAAAATAGGTTGGAGTGGTTCGTAGAAAAAAATAATTTACTCGCCAACACACAATTTGGATTCCGTAAGGGGAAAAGTACCATAGACAACCTAAGCATACTGACTTCAGACATTAGACTAGCCCTCTCCAAAAAAACACCATGTTGTAGGGTGCTTCTTGGATGTCTCTGCTGCCTATGACAATGTCCTTCTTCCTATGCTCAGAGCAAAAATGCTTCAGCTGAGTATTCCTGTGAGGATAGTACATTTTATCTGCAAGTTGTTTATGGGAAGAATAATTAAAATCCGAACTGGCAATAGCTTCTACACTCCTCTTACCCTATGGCAGGGACTCCCCCAAGGCTCAGTACTCTCCCCCCTCCTTTATAATTTATATACGTATGATATTGAACAATCTGTCTCCCCCTTCTGTAATATACTCCAATATGCAGATGATTTAGCGTTATACACCGTTACACAGTCGTTTGATGAGGCTTCTTCAAAATTAAATGAGGCACTCAGATATCTAAAGGTCTGGCTAGATGATCATGGGCTATCTTTGTCACCATCCAAAAGCTGTACTGTAACTTTCTCGCGTAACAGATCCATCCCGAACATAGATATTAACTATGAGTATGAGGTTATTCCCTGCAAGGACTCTGTTAAATTCCTTGGTGTTTTTCTGGATTCCAAAATGACTGGTGTACCCCATTTGGAGCACATAACCGGAAAATGCGAAAGGGGCATTAATGTTCTTCGGGCTCTTTCTGGAGTCTGGTGGGGCGCTCACCCATACTGCCAAAAACTGTTATATAATGCAATAATCCGTAGCCAGATCGACTATGCTTCACTCGTGGTGGAACCCTGCAATAAAAATGCACTTAAAAAATTGGACCTGATACAAGCTAAGTGTCTACGTATTGCTCTGGGAGCAATGAAATCCTCACCCAAAAATGCCATGCAGGTAGAATGCTTAGATCCTCCTCTCTCCCTCCGTAGACAGTACTTAGCAGACCGTTTCCTTTTTAGGGCATGTTCCGTATCCAACCATCCTCTTATACCCCGACTAGAGGCTCTCTCCCTGGAAGTGTCTGAAAACACATATTGGACACATAAGGAAACGCCAAGATACATTGTGTCGTATTCCAAATTAAAAAACCTCTCGTCCCCGCTATATACCACCTACATGAACCCCATATTTGAGGCCGATTATGAGTCTTTGATATATTCTCCAAAAGTTATCCTTGATTTTGGCATTGACAAGGATAGCTCAGCGGCCAACAACATATTTAATAAAAAAATAGAAAAATGGCAGGATTGGCTACACATCTTCACAGATGCCTCTAAAATAGATCCCAATGGCTTTGTAGGTTCAGCAGTATGGATTCCCAAATACCAAATTGCTTTGACTCAAAAAGGCCCAGCCCAGTCATCTGTTTTCACTGGGGAATCCATCGCAATATTGGAGGCTATTAAATTCTCGGAATCACACAGCGTTCCTAAAATCTTAATTTTTTCTGATGCTAAAAGCTGTCTACAAGCAATAGTAGGAAATCATTTTAAAATGAAAACTAAACTCCCAATCATTTTGAAAATTAAAGAGGCTCTAAACCGATGTGAAAAAAAAGGACTAGAAGTTACTCTTGTATGGATTCCGGGCCATTGTGGCATAGTGGGAAATGAAAGAGCGGACATGTGGGCAAAAGAGGCCATCACAATTGGTTGTCAGGATTATAAGACTATCTTACCATCGGACCTAATGATGTCCGCTCGAACTGATTTAAGGGTCTCCTGGCAGAACATGTGGAACCTCTCCAGACACCAGAAAGGCCGACACTACGGGAACATTCAACCATTAATTCCGCGTAAACCTTGGTTTTATCACTTTCGCTCTGCTAGTAAATGGGTCACTTCTACTATCTGTCGACTCCGTCTAGGTCATGTCTGCACTCCGGTGTTTTTATCAAAAATTAGAGTACGGGATAACTCTCTATGCGAATGCGGTCTTGATGAGGGTACCCTGGATCACATTTTTTTCAATTGTGGTAAACATACTTATTCCCTGTATGATGCATTGCCGAAGGATGTTCCGCGCCCTATGAATTTTCTGACACTTCTTTCTATACTAGATTCTCCTCTTTTAAAAATATTGATAAAATTTATACAGTGCCACAACATTAAATTGTAGCAACTGCAGCATGCTTAATATTATATATTTCATACTTCCTCTTCACCTTATCCTTTTATGTTAGCATGCTTAACAGTCTGCCATTCCCCTCCGCTAAAAAAAAAAAAAATCGTTTCGTCTTGTTATTGTCAGTGTACCGTCCATAACCAAATGTTATTTGTTTTAGGTTTCCTGTCTGTTCCTCCCCCCGAAATCAAAATTATATAAACCGAACAGTCTCCTCATGCGTGTAATGTCTCTACATCGACATTGGCAAAATACATCTTGCTAAAAAAGCAAGGGTGAAAGCCATTAAAAAAAAAAAAAAAAAAAAATCAACTATAGTAGTAGTAAATTTAGTAGTGTGTGTGTGTATGTGTGTGTGTGTCTGTGTGTGTGTGTGTGTGTCTGTGTCTGTCTGTGTCTGTGTGTGTGTGTGTGTGTGTGTGTCTGTGTCTGTCTGTGTCTGTGTGTGTGTGTGTGTGTGTGTGTGAGTGTGTGTGTGTGTGTGTGCGCGTGCGTGCGACTTTCAAAGACGTTGTAAGGCCTGGTTACTTGGTGTGCAGAATGGGGAGGAATGGGGAAGATAATTTTCCTCTTTTCTTATCATTGAGTTATTGAGATGTGATGTCTTCATGGATGTAAAAAATCACAAGCGTATGTAAAAAAAATGTGCATGTGAATTGATTTATTAGGGTTATGGTTTATGGGGGCAACTGAAAAACAGTGTCAGTTAGCCAAGGAACTATGTTCTGCAAGGCGCAGGCACAAGTTGAGTCGCTTTCCCTTTTGATAGTTTGATTGTACTTATAATTTGTTATGTACCTATGTAGAATTTGTAAGCAAACTATTAAATAAATATCTTTTATTTATTTATTTATTCTGTGAGCTTGCAGTACCAAAGAGACGTTATCTAAATAGATGCAATGAGTCTCTATAACTAATACTTTATTGCTATTCTACTACAATGTATGTTTACAAAGATATTAAGTATATGTGTAAACTAAAGTGTTAAAAGTTGCATGTTATTCAAAGTCAAAATATCTTTATTCAATTTATTACTTATTATTTATATCTATGTATTATCTATCTATTATTCTATTTTATATTTATTATTTATATATTTTATTTATTTATTCTTTATTTCCCCCCCCCCTCTAAAATAAAAAACTGGTGGGTGGAAAAATTTGAAAAAAAATCAGGATGGTAGTAAGTATATCAAACTTACAAGGAAAACTATAGCGGTTAAGTTTTCTTGAGAATTATTAGTAGTAGAGTAAATAGCAGCCTAAGGTATAAAATATACCTAGACTTGGAATATTCCATACAAAATACGAAATCAAATACAAATTCTTTATTGCACACCAAATCCTTAATTCTTAATCCTTAGAAAAATATAACTTAATTATTTCGTAATGGCTACGGAACCCTATTATGGGCATGTCCAACACGCTCTTGTCCGGTTTTAATTGTCGAATGGTAAGTTTTTGACACATACCTTGCTGTAGATATAGTTCCACACCCGTTCCATATCGTTCCAGTCAGTGACTATGCCATGCTCCATGGGATACTTGATGCTAAGCAGCCCGCGGTGCTCCTCCGCACGGGGTCCCACAAACAGCTCGCCCTCCAGGGCTCCGGCCATGACCCGCACATGTTTTGGACGACCGATACTGATACAAACAAGACACTTTAAAAATGGTCTACATTTTTTTATTAAAGAAACCAAATAGCCAGTCTGACTCCCCGTCCCCATGCACCACAATGACGCATAATTATAATGTACTTGTGACTTATAACTTATTGTTACTACTTTTGATTACCTTTTAACAAATTTATCAAGTATTAGCCCAAAATGCTGTTTGTTACGCGATGGGTAGAAAAAAGTTGGTGTTTCAACTTATTTCATTTTTTAGTAAGCTACAAGTTTTTCAAATTCGGCACAATTTTTTACTTTCGAAAAGTGATCTGTTTTCAAGATCTGAGAGTTCCCTGGTCCTTAAAAATGTGTCATCAGAGATTATAATCGAATATATCGAAATAATTGCCATCAGCTACAGGTCAAAGTCACAAGAACTATACTTACTAATTGGGGAACCTGCATTTCGGTATCTGGTCACCAGCGAAGCCCGCTTTGATCACACCGGAGCCCTATAACAACCGGCGTAACAGTAAAAAGAGTGAAAATTCAAGTAACAAAAATGGGCATGTCAACGTAGATATGACTCATTAAGGATCTCCAAACACGTTTAAAGAACATTTGACTGTAATTTTAGACACATCGAACTAGTTTAATCTTCTAAATCTACAATTTGAACGGTCTTCGACGCGAATGGCAGAAAAATAGGGGTAAAACCAAAGTTACGTTTCGTGGGAAAAGTAAGGGTTGTAATATAGAGAAATAAGTATTTACATTATCAATAACCACGGGTTGATTAACGATAACGTCGTTTAACTCCATTTTAAGTTATAAGTACTAAAATACGATGTTATTTATTGATTTATTTCGTAAAACTGCATACGGTCAACTCAACAAAATGACATCAGTAACATAATGTTGCCACCTATTTTAGTCTAACTGTCTAATAAAATAAGCCACAGACAGGCTAATGAAAGATATTATAATTTAAATAGTGACAGCACAACGCAAATTATAGTTTTACTACTCGTCAACAGATGACACTAATTTAACAAAGTTATAAAAATTGAACAAAAATTTAAGCTAGATAGTCTTGAATATTATTTCCGATTTTGAAAGATGTACACCATGTAGCAACCTATTTTTACACGGACTATGACGCAAGAAAAGCTGGCTGTAAGGGTTTGAGTATGTACATGAAGAAGTATTAGTTTCTCTACTCCAAAACAGATGTCACTATTAATTAAATGTAGTTAATAATAAAGATATAGTACGATTACTGAAGAACAATAAGGATAAAAAAACTTCATAATAATAATAATTAGTAATTAAAATGTAACGATAAATTAACGCAGCTAACCAATAAAGGTTGATGAACTTCTACAATTAGCTAAATGTGCTTTTATTTAACTTTTTCGCTTTAAATACGGCTTAAAAATACGTAAGTGCAACTTTATCCATTTATCAAATCTAGCAAGATTTAGAAGTTTTTGTTCAGCTTATAACTTGTCACACTTTCCTTACCACAAATCTACCACAAACTCCCAAAAGCTGTCATTGTTTGTTTTTTCAAAATTTTCAAATTAAAAAAAAACAAGCAGTGTCAAGTCAATGTCAATGTGTCTTATTTGGGTCGCTCGCTTGCTACGTAGGAAATGCAAACGTTTCGTTTTTAATTTAACGAATGATCTATGAAAGCTTGGACTTATTACAAAGGCGGTACAAGTACAAGTAGGTAACAACCTAGTGAACTCTGATATTGTGATACTCTCTTGACAGCCGTTATATTTCCACATCAGTTGGCGACGTTGCTCGTAGCTTCTACACTAGGCATGTCTACTGAATTTGTGTCTATTAAAGTGGAACCCGAGTGGGAGGAAAATAGGTTAAGCGAGCCGACAAAAGATATAAAAGGGGTAGCAGACTGTAGACCCGTGAAGGATGAATATAAGTGTAGTATGAGTGAAGCCACTAGCTCACCCGCCTATAACATCAAAAAGAGTGTACAATACGTGTCTATTAAGAAGGAGCCCGAGTGGGATGACGCTAGTGTGAGTGAGACACCAGGCCAGCATGCAGATAAGAACAAAATAACTGTGGAGTGTGATCCTCTCAAGCAAGAACTTGAGAGGGACAACAATTTAAATAAAGTAGCAGGGCGGGCAGATTTGTCCGACTCAAACACAATAAAAATTGAAATTGAGATAGAACCACAACTAGCTCAAAGTAACACAACATCAGAGCAAAATAAATGCAATGTTGTTGAAGAACTACTAAGCTGTAACATATGCAAAAGGCAGTTTGCCAAACCACACCTTTTGAGGCGTCATGTGCCAGTTCACAAACGGCACTCATGTCCAATATGTCACAAAGAATTTGCCAAGCGTTCTTATATAAAACCTCATCTGAGAATACACACGGGCGAGAAACCTTTTCAATGTGACATATGCAACAAACAGTTCATAAAGATAGCCTATCTAAATTCCCACAAACAAGTTCATACAAAAATCAAACGGTATTCATGTGAAGTGTGTCAAAAACAGTTTTTAAAGCGATATTATCTAACCCATCACATGAAAGTTCACACTGGCGAGAGACTATTTAGCTGTAATGTGTGCAATAAAACATTTACAACATCATACTATTTAAAAGCGCATGAACAGTGTCATATGGAGGAAAAACGGTATTCTTGCAATGTGTGTAAGAGACGGTTCACCCAGCAGGGTAACCTGACTGTGCACATGAGATATCACACGGGTGAGAAACCGTTCAGTTGTGATGTGTGCAACAAACAGTTTGCTAGGTCGTCCAATTTAAAGTCACATCAGAAGGTTCACAAGCAAGAGAAATATTTTACATGTGACATATGCATGAAGCAATTTTCTCAGCGTCATCATCTAATTTATCATATCAGGGTGCACACGGGCAGGGGGACACTCCGCAGGTTGGGTACGTTCGGCCGGCGCACCTAATCATTGGACGCGTCGCGCGTGATTTGTGTAGGTACCTACTTATTTTATTTTGCAACAATGACTTTGAAACGATATAATCCTTCTGAGTTATACTGTTGTGTTTACGGATGTATAATTAAAAAGAAGATAAATGAATTGGAATTATCATTTTTCAACATTCCGAAAGATGTTGAAAGGTTGTTCTCTTTACTTCTCTAATTTCCTAAGTCCCTGCCTAGTAATACTTTTGTATGTTTGTAGTTATCTACTGATAAAATTCTGTAATTGGTTGGTCAAAAATAATATTAAGACATGGTTTTGGCAATACGGAAATCTGTAGTAGGCAAAGGTAGTTAGTTTATCATTGTCATGCTTTGTTGTTATATAGGTATGTTAAGGAATATTTACAGGGTAGCTTAAAGAATTAATTTAATACCCACTGTTATCTTTATTCATCGGCGAGTGGGAACCCTGTGCTCTTGCCGCCAAACCGGTTTCGAGTCAACGGTGCCCAACGGAATATGAATGCTCGTGTAACATGATAAGTTTTAATTTCGCGTGCAAGTCGTAAGAGTAGGTAAAGATTTATACTTAAACTTGACTTTTGTTCGAGAGAGTATTCTCTGTACGGTAGTACTATTACTTATTCTGTAATATGGGAGAGAAACCATACTCAATCAACTTGTTTAAAATATCATAAACAACAACATACAAATGATTAAGCTTACTCTAGCAAAGTACAAATAAAATAAAAAGGAATTTGAATGTATTCTTTTATTATAATGTGTATAGGTATTTATTTTATTTATTGTTATTAATCATGTTACAATACAAAACTAAAACATTTTAGTCTGTTTGTTTATACCCTTTATTGTACAAAAAGGAAATACAAAAAAAGTGTTCAGTACAAAGGCATACTTTTTATTTATGTAGAAAATTAATTAAACAGCAACATAAATGTTTGATACAAAAAAAATGCTACAACAAAACAAGGGTTTGCAGTATTCAGATTGACTTAAGAACTACTTTTTTTAACCCCCGACGCAAAAAGAGGGGTGTTATAAGTTTGACGCTTTGTGTATCTGTGTGTGCGTCTGTCTGTCTGTGGCACCGCAGCTCTACGGATGGACCGATTTGAATGCGTTTTTTTTTATTTAAAGTCAGGTTTTCTAGCAATGATTTTTAGATGTTCCATAAAAACCGGTTTAGCCGTTTTTGAGATATTGAACTTTAAAGTGACTAAGTTGGGGGTTTGCCAACTTTCTTTCATGGAAAATCTTTAAAATAAGCTAAACTTAATAAAAATGTATGGCTTTGAGACAATATTATGTAAATTATATTATTTAAAAATTGTGAAATGTAATGTTGTGGTATATAATTTGACGACAGTTTTATCTCAATAAGACTGGGATAGTCTTTTTGATTAAATACCTACACCACTGTAGAAAGAAAACCTAGCTGGGATGATTGAGTACACCTCACTCTACTCTCCTATGAATAAACCAGACTACTTAGTTCTGCTACTCCGTGACAGATGTCGTAAGTTGCAAAAGTCGTCATTTAAATAGAAATTACATTTCAGACATCATCCTTCTATGATCACTATGTAGTAGGTCCTTAAACGCTAGCCATTTGCACGTATTTAAAGCAATCATATGAACCGAAAAAAATATCGAGTTTCCTGTGAGAGTTCGTAGTAACTTTGCATACCATAGTACCGCTGCACGCTGTCACTGTCAATCCTATTGTATGCCTGTCACCTGTCACTCTCAGACAGAATCATAGGTCAGAATTGTGATTCGTTTTGTTGTGGGTATCTCTTGAAAAATCATTTCGGAATTAAAGAATTTCTGTAAAAGCTGTATTAATTGTACCTACTGCTGTTAATAAACTCCGCTTTCGTTTTCGACGGAGAACATTAAGCGGATGCTTTGTGGCTTGCGGATCATCCAACATAATGTCTGCAGAATTTGTGTCCGTCAAGGTGGAACCCAATTGGGACGAATACGAGAGCGGTGCAGGCTTGCGCAATAATCATGAGAGTATATCAGCAAAAAGCAACACTGTCAAGAGCGAGGTCAAAACTTTCGCCAAGCAACTGATGAAAACGACTGCAGAGTGCGTGTGGGTTAAGGAGGAGCCTGAATGGAGCAATAGTGCGAGTGAGAGAGTAGATAAGCACACACATGAGATCGAAACGACAGCAGAGTGTGAGTCTGTTAAGAAGGAACCTCAATGGAGCGAGTGTGAGAGTAGTGTGACTGAAACAACGGGCCCAGATGCTGTTCAGATGACTAAAGTCGAAATTGAGGTTGAACCAGAATCTCAGCAACCACCATGTCCCAATGCAACCCAAAGTAAACTTAAGCCAATAAGTTGTGATATATGCAAAAAACAATTTTCCAAGCTGGACCTCTTAAATCGTCATAAACAAGTACATATGAAAGAGCAGGAATACTCATGTGACATATGTCACAAACAGTTTCGTACTAAAAAATATTACACAATACACATCAAAGTGCACAACGGTCAGAGACCCTATAAGTGTGACATATGCTATAAAAGGTTTGGCAATCTATCCTTCTTAAAACGCCACCAGGAAAATCACAGTAAAAGTAAAAAATACTCATGCAACATATGTCAGAAAGAGTTCCCTAAAAGAAATCATCTAACTGAACATATTAGGGTGCACACAGGCGAGAAACCGTTCAGTTGTGACACATGCAGCAGAAAATTTGCCAAAATGTCTAATTTAAAATACCATAAAATAAGAGTGCACACCCTTGAGAAAAAATACACTTGCAAAGTATGTTTAAAACAATTTGCACAACAGTATGATTTAACTAACCACATGGAATTGCACTCGGGGAAGAAATTCAGCTGTGATGTATGCGATAAGAAATTTCCAAAGCTATCCTACTTAAAATCCCACAAAAAAGTACACACTAAAGATAAAACAATTAAAATGCCAACAGACATGCACCTAGTTAAGAAAGAGAATGAATGGAGCAAGTTCAGTGTGAGCGGAACAGGTGACTTGAACAAAGAATCTGAAGGAGACAAACTCAATTCAAGTGAAGCTGCACATAAGGAATGGGACGGCGATCTCAAGATAAAAATAGAAATCGAGGTAGAACCAGAACTCTCTCACACAGAGGATGGTATCAAAACAATGATAAGTAATAAAAAAGAAGTAGAGAAACCATTCTGCTGTGACATATGTCACAAGCAGTTTTCAAGACTATTTGTTTTAAATTGTCACAAAAGAATTCACACGCAAGAGAAACAATATGCTTGTGACATATGTAACAAGCAGTTTTCTCTGCGGCATCATCTAATTGGTCACATGAGAACTCACACAGGCGAGAAACCTTTCAGTTGTAATATTTGCGGTAAACAGTTTTCACAGTCATCCAATTTAAACAGCCACAAATTAATTCACGCAAGAAAAGAGAAGGGTACTTGAAAAAGACAGGTGCAAAAATAGTAAATGATGTTTTTGAAATTTACAAACTGTTTCCTTCTCCAAAGACTGATTCTGATTGAGTTCAAGTATAAATTGAATGAAAAATACACAATAATTTTATACAAGAAATTATTGCCATGTTCATGCTTGTTGTGTAAAAATCATTTAGTATTAAGACTTTTTAAATACCCGTTGATTAATTTTTGAATTATTCAAATCGGACAATCCATTCAAAAGATATTACGAAGTTAAAAACGCGCCCTGGCTTCGCGCGGGTATCGTTTTTGGGAAATGGAGCTGAAAATAGTGTGTAGTGGCCTTGATTAGAGAAACATTTTTTTTATGGTGCCCGTGCAAACCTGGGTCAGGGCACTAGTTAATAATAAAGCCATGGATTCTGTTAAATTTAAGAACAAGATTGGTTTATTAGCTGATAAAATAGATGAGTTGTATTGTATCATCAACAGTCAATGGCTCATAATGCTTTGGATGCATTTTGTTAATAGAAAATTTACGAAAAACGTAAAAGTACTTCCATCAATATCATCCTATCGTCATGTGAAATCACAGTATAATCATTTATTTAATACTAGCTTATGCCCGCGACTTCGTCTGCGCGGATCTAGGTTATCGCGCGGTGGCGCCCTCTACCAGAATAAAAGGTATCCTATGTTGATCCTTGGGGTTCAAACTACCTATATACCAAATTTCATCAAAATCGGTTCAGTGGTTTCGACGTGAAAGCGTAACAGACAGACAGACAGAGTTACTTTCGCATTTATAACTACTACTACTACTACTTCCCACGATTTTATTTTATTAAGAAAGTCTGTTTTTTGTTTCTCATTTAAATGTATGTATTCTTAATAAAGAATGTAAGTTAAGGAATTTTTGCTTTTATTTCTACACTTAGTAATATTTTGTACAAATCCAATGATATAGTCATTTTTTATTTTATATCCTAAATTAAAGCCAAAATATCCTAGTAACATTGTTCATTCTTAAAATATAATGTAGCCGCCACGATTTTAATATCGATATCTTATTTGCTGAGTTATAATAATGGATAGCCCTTATAATTATGCGTGAAAATTATGTGATATGGTAAACTCACATTTAGAATTGTTTAGTAGGTATGGATTTTAAATAGAATGGTTGGTAGAAAACTAGAGCCAAATAGGAAAGTGACCAAATGTTTTTCGGATTATTACTTTTGCTACTCTTTGATAGATGGCGCTACTTGCTATTTAAATCTGCCTGTTCATTATCAAACGTAATAACGTTTTGCAAACGAGCTTAACTAACGAAAAACGAACCTATCAATCTCTCAAAGGGCCGGCAACGCACCTGTGATACCTCTCGCGTTGACAGGTGTCCATGGGCGGCGGTGATTGCTTCCTATCAGGTGACCCGCACGTCTCTTATGTATATAAAAAACTATAGGTAGTGCCACCAGAGTTGAGGTCACGCACACAAAAACGTCATGTAATGACAGCGGGATTTTGACACTCACTCATTCTCTTCAACTCTCGTGGCATTGCCTATAGAAACCCCCCACACTGGCTTCTTTCGGTCGTCGTCTTCGTACCAGCAGGGCTACTACGAAATTCGAAGTTCGGTCCCCCTGACACTTATACTATTTAAGATTCGAGAAGCGTACGATACGAACTTCGATTTTCGAACTTCGGAGTAGGCCCTCTGAAGGGCTATACTACGAAATCGTACTTCCGTACTTCCCTCTCACCAGCGAGTTAGCATCAGCGAGACGGTACGATACGAACTTCGATTTTCGAATCATAAATCGAATTTCGTAGTAGCCCCGCAGCGCTGGCGTCGTGTCACGTGACGGGCACGACGACGCTCCAAAGACGCTAGTGTGAGGGGGTCTCTTGTCATTGTTCAGTCAACCATGTTTGTAGCCAAAATTAAAAAAAAAAAAAAAAAGTTTGTTTTATTGACGTGTTTTGTCAGGACAACAATTGATTCATAAATGAATTGTAAAACGCGATCTGTTACTCATATAATCGTGATTATTTTCACTGTTATATTGCGCAGACAGTTTCCGGAATAGGTTGTTGATCCAAGGATGACTCGCCGAAAGTTTTGTGGAACTATTATTTGACTACCGCCTTTACTGTGTGTAGTTTGATGGAATTAACTTTATGACTGTGTATTTATATTATAGTATGAAGAAGCATAAAACTTCGGTAATGATCAAGGTCAACAGGATTCCACAGACAGAGAAGCTCTTTGATTTAAAATAAAATAGTTTCACAATTTTTTTAATTTACAAGCTTTTATTTAGTTTCACCCTTGTCTTTTTTAATGAAAATTAGCAACACATCTCGAGGTGCGCTGCGCGGGAATAAGACCGGCTGGCCCGCCAATGAGCGCTTTGCATTCAAAATACCGCAACGAGTCGCATGTATTTATTTACAATTAGACACGATTTAGAAGTGCTCGAATTCTTTAACAAAAATACACTCATTTCATAATAAGTAGGTTCGTTCGTTACCTTTTGAACCTAAGAGTAAAAAATAGAAGCCCCGCTATCATAGCGGTTGACTTTCTGGCGGGCCGCTTGCCTTGATACACAACACAGAAGAAATGATAGGTTCGGTCGTTGCCTTTTACACCTCAAAGCAGAAAATAGAAGCCCCGCCGCAGCGGAGCTTCATCGACTTTCTGGCGGACCGCTTTCGCTTTGATATATAACACAGAAGAAATTAAAGGTTCGTTCGTTGCCTTTTATAGCTCAGAGCAGAAAATAGAAGCTCCGCCAAAGCGGAGCTTCGTCGACTTCCTGCCGGGCTGCTTTTGCCTTGATACACAACACAGAAGAAATGATAAGTTCGTTTGTTACCTTTTGTACCTCAGAGCAGAGAAAAGAAGCCCCGCCACAGCGGTAAATGTAAGGTAGTTTTATATGACGATTAAAGTTTATTAACATTTTGTGTATAGTTTTGTTTCAGAAAAAAATATAGGTGGGTACGTCAAAGTCAAAGTATCTTTATTTATCAACATACGTGGTTACAATATGTATACACAAGGTGACTTAGGGAGTTAAGGCGATTTTCCACCGGCGAGGCGAGACGAGAACTGAAATTTGTATAGCGGCGCCCGCGAGAATGCATTTCATTGATTTCAGTTGGCTTTGCCCGGGGACCATAAAATTCCTTGAATTCTGTGTTTCTCATATTAACCTGTAGATCATTTCCCTCTAACCATTTATTGACATCATGGACTACTCTGTTGGCATCCTCTTCGAATTGCTTAATTTTGCCATCCCGGTAACCTCTTAACACTAACGAGCAGTCATCAGCAAAAAGCAGTATTTTATGTTCAGAGACATTTGGTAGATCGTCGATATACAGTAAGAATAGCAATGGGCCCAGCGAACTCCCCTGCGGTACCCCACCTTAGCATATCTGTATTCCGATCTGTAAGTGTTAAACGTGTTTGAGCTTTCAGAATAAGCTGTTATGTCAGTGCAATGCTGTCTTCCTTGAAGATGCGATTTTAGCCACTGAAAACAGTTGCATATGCCGTATGTTTAACTTGTGCAGTAGTTTCTCCTGGCAGACTCTATCAAATGCTTTTGACATGTCCATGAATATACCCAGTGAGGGAAGCTTGTCATTGTAATTTCTGCATTGTATGACTATTTTAATCAGCTCGCAAACAGCTAATGAAGTCGATCTTTTTTGTCTAAAACCAAATTGCGCATTTGATAGTATGTTAAGTTGGTGTAAGTACTGTATTAATCTATAATAAATTATCTTTTCAAGCGGCATAGAGAACATAGGAATGAGAGCTATCGGTCTATAATCATCCATTTCTGACTTACTGCCTTTTTAGGGTTCCGGAGCCAAAATGGCAAAAACGGTACCCTTATAGTTTCGTCAAGTCCGTCTGTCTGTCTGTCCGTCCGTCCTTATGTCACAGGCATTTTACTCGAAAACTACAAGATTTATATCAATTAAATTTGGAGTACAAATGTCTTGTCAAAGCCGCTATTTAGTTTAGTAGTTAAATTACAAAAATAAATATTTATAGGGGGGGCACTACATACACGGAACAGAAATTGAAATTGGATTTTGTATTCATCAACTTGCTAATTATGTTTAAAATCCCTATTGGGCAGGTCTGTTTCATAAAGATAGGTAGGTACTGGAATTTAGAGATGCCCCTAACGAAGTATTTTTTTAAGAAAGAAAGAAAAAAAAATACATTTATTTAACTGTTTGGTTCACACGTCACAACTGAATGGTTTTCTACCTGTGTGTATTCCTATAATGTCTTACCAATGCCGATTTCTGTGTAAACCCTTTCTTACATATATCGCAACTATATGGTTTCTCACCTGTGTGTATTCGCGCATGTCTAATCAGATTAGGTTTCTGTGTAAACCGTTTGCTACATATATCGCAACTATGCGGTTTCTCACCCATGTGTATTCGTATATGACTTGTCAACGTCCATTTTTCTGTAAACCGTTTCTTACAAATATCACAACTATATGGTTTCTCACCTGTGTGTATCCGCGCATGTCTAGTCAGATTAGGTTTCTGTGTAAACTGTTTGCCGCACACACCGCAACTGAACGGTGTCTCACCCGTGTGTGAACGCACATGAACAGTCAAATGACTTCGTAGTGTAAACCGTTTGCTACATATATCGCAACTATGCGGTTTCTCACCCATGTGTATTTGTATATGACTTGTCAACGTCGATTTTTCTGTAAACCGTTTCTTACAAATATCGCAACTATATCGTTTCTCACCTGTGTGTATCCGCGCATGTTTAATCAGATTAGGTTTCTGTGCAAACTGTTTGCCGCACACACCGCAACTGAACGGTGTCTCACCCGTGTGTGAACGCACATGAACAGTCAAATGACTTCGTAGTGTAAACCGTTTGCTACATATATCGCAACTATGCGGTTTCTCACCCATGTGTATTCGTATATGACTTGTCAACGTCGATTTTTCTGTAAACCGTTTCTTACAAATATCGCAACTATATGGTTTCTCACCTGTGTGTATCCGCGCATGTTTAATCAGATTAGGTTTCTGTGTAAACTGTTTGCCGCACACACCGCAACTGAACGGTGTCTCACCCGTGTGTGAACGCACATGAACAGTCAAATTACTTCGTAGTGTAAACCGTTTGCTACATATATCGCAACTATGTTTCCCGCCAGTGTGTATTCGTTTGTGGTTAGTCAATTGAATACGTTTAGTAAACTGTTTATGACATATGTCGCAATTGTGTGGTTTCTTTCCCGTGTGCGTATGTTCGCGGGTGTTTAAATCAGACTGGGCACGTGTACTCTCCGTCGCGGGCCCGGCCTCGCCTGCTGGCTTCACTTCGCAAGCATCCTCCTCTGCTTTCCTCAGCGTGCCTGCAAGAAAGCATTCATCATATCATCATCATTATTCTAAATTCTCTTAAATTCAACCAGAAAATTCATTTCTAATAGAACCCATTAGTGCCTGATTGCAATGGCGGATTAGCTACGTAGCAAGAGTAGCAAATGCTACGGGCCCCGTGCATCTAGGGGCCCCGCGCACCAACGCTTTCCGGTAGTTAAAAATATTAAGTAATTTTGATAGAAGCGTGAAATAATGATCTTTATAGATTCACCACAGGGGGCATTCAAGTAACTTGGTCGCACACGCAGGTTGGACTTAGGCCATTCCGTGCGGCGCGGTACTGCTACTGCTAGCGCAATCTGGCGGCGTATGGCGTTACAATACTACTTTGCTAGTGACATGAGCAGGGATCACGATAGGGACGTCTCTGGCTCTGCTGTCCTCAAAGCCGCAGTGCACTGGGGTCGGCCTGCATCATGTAAGACTATAAGTTATGCTCCTGTTGCAGCCAGGTCCTTCCCCGCGGCAGGTGGTGGTGCACTCGGGCGCGGCGTCAGCGCCACCCTCTGTCTTTGGCTTGCATGGACCCTTCTCCATTCTGCTCCAGCCATTTGCCAAGATTCATTTGATAAAATTTTATAATGCTAACATGTATCTTATCATCTTATTTTGTTTGTTTTATTCGTGTATTATATTATTAAAAGCAATGTAGGTATTGTAGCTTCGACTATCTATTTTAATTTTTAAACTCACTTTTTGTCTGTCCCTGACTGAATGCTCCTCTCATCCACTCAAAGGTTGACTGGTAGAGATCCCTTAAAGGGATAACTTCACCTTTGTACATGTATTTCATTGTTTGTCATCTGTGTTTGTTTACTTATTTTGTACTATAACGAGTTTACATACATACATACAAATATACATCTACTATGACATCGGGCTTTCAAGTAAAGGGCTTATACTTTCTTAAAAGGCGGGCAACGGACCAATGACTCACCTTGAGTAGTTGGTACTCAGGGGCAGTGGTGTTCATTTCCCATCAGATGACCCGCTTGCTCGTACACTGCTATCAAATGAAATCATCATTTCTAACACAAACCTACAAGCAACCATTCTGGTTACATGTCTATCTTCAACTTCCGAAATAATACAAATATGCACTGAATTATATTTTCTAACAGGACAGGCCAGAGGGAGACAAACGGGCATGCGGTACTCTGACGGATAATGATCACCACCGCACATTGAAGCAGCAACTCCAGGAGATGCTAACCAAAATCGACCGATTGCCATTAAGCACAAAAGTCGAAAATTACCACGAGCATTACATTTGAAATTTACCACGAGCTTTACGGTGAAGGAAAACATTGTGAGGAAACCTGCACAAACCTGCGAAGCAATTCAATGGTGTGTGTGAAGTTCCCAATCCGCACTGGGCCCGCGTGGGAACTACTGCCCAAGCCCTCTCATTCTGAGGGGCAGTGGGACGTATATAGGCTGGGATGATGATGATGATGATGACAAAAGTTGAAGTTAAACTAAAGGAGAGTCATTGGTCTGTTACGATCTGATTGCGAAGCTTACTTTGCATTGAAAAAGCGATGTCCTGCTGCTCAATCAGCTCAGGTCCAATTACTATTTCGCCTTTAACCTCGTGGCCGGCGTACAAGCCTTCTGCCAAGGCCGCCTCGCTCACGCCGCACACGCCACAGTCGGGCTCCTCCTTCACCATCACAGGCTCGCACTCCGCAGTCGCGCTGTATGCCCGCGGCGAAAGGTCCGCGTCGGAAGCACCACGGCGGCAGGCGGACGACTCCATAATCACGAATATGTGCGATGTGATGTGACTGTTCCATGGGGCGGTAACTATACAAATGTATTTTCTAATATTTCAACAAAAATGTTTTATCTTCAAATGTGTATTTACTTCAAGATTAAAAATAGAAGTTTAGAAGTAACTGTAAGTTAACCAAACATAAACCAAACATTTGTTTGACAAACAGCTGATCAATTTTTTTTTATGAATTCTCAACTACTGCGTTTAGTTGTTCTCATTTGCAAAGCTCTTAACGATGTTGGCTAATTAATATGAAAAAAAAACTTAAATTAAAAATTAAAAAACCCCGACAAAAAAACGACAGCAAAATTAATAAAAAAACGCCGCCAAAAAAAAGACCAGGACAAGTTTAACAGGAAACTATAGTTCATATGTTGTATTTTTAAAAGTATTAAGCTTAGGGGTTCCCCGACCCGACCACGACGACGCTTTGATAAAAAAATATTACTAGGTACTTGTACTAAATTAACTTAGGCAAATTTTCTAGAAAATCAGCATAGTCCTCGCGGGATAGGGATAAACGAATTCTTCGCAGATGAAGTCGCGGGCAACAGCTAAGTAGTGCATAATTATTTTTTACTTTTTTTTTTGGCGGCGTTTTTTGTCGGAGTTTTTTTTTGGCGTATTTTTGGAGGGGGTATTTTAAATTTTTAATTTTAAGATTATTTTTTTAAAAGTGTACTAGTGTTTTGGATTGCTGAGGACCTGGGTTCGATTCCCATCGCTGGTCTCTTTCTGGTTTTTCTGTGCATCCATGTCTCAGTTTGTATTTTTGATGTACTAGTGTGTTGGATATCCTGGCTGCAGCATCAGCTCATCGTGTTGTCACCATTGCATTGTATGTAGAATCAAATAATCGCATTGTATGTAAATCAATCGGTTGAAGATATCCACTTTAAATTTAAGTTAAAATATTAATTCCACCCGAACAAACATAACTAGTTACATTTAAAAACATAATAATATCACCAAAATGTAAGCACTAGGTGCAAGTATTTTGAATAAAGAACAATTTAAAATTCTCATCCTCTTTGGCTGTCGCCCTGTCGGAGGCTGAATAGCGCTTCAGACTCTTGCCATGCGCTGCAGCAGAAAAAAAATTAGCTGTCAGTTTGGTTCATTCGCGGGAAATTCAGTGGACTTCGTATGTTGTGTAATTAAATAATAAGAAGCTCAACTATTAGTGTGAATAAATTTTAAACTGTATTATAAACCTTGTACATAGTGTTAGGTACTTAGTATGATTTTTTTAGTGTAAAAAAACAATAGGTAAACATAGTGATTATACGGTGTGGGTTTGGCGAGCGCTTCATCAAAGTTGGCTTCATTGAGGTTTGTGGTTCATAAGTGAGGTTTGTGGGTCTATGCAGTGTTTTAGAATTGAACATATGTTATTTTAAGTATTACGTTCTATAAATAGTTTAATGTAGATAACTTAATGTTTGCAAATGTTTTACCTCTTTTTATTTACTTTATGTTCGAGTCTCTACCACTTATGCAGTCGTTATTTATTCGAACAGACTTTAAAAAAAATAAGGTGGTTCTACGTTAGACTGTATTTTTTATGTATTTTTAAATAAATGATAAAATAAAGTTATTATTATAAAGGATAGGCATTTAAAGAGGTTGTAGCAAATTAATTTATTTATTTAATCTTTATTGCACAATAGAAAAAACTTAACTTACAAAAGGCGGCCTTGAGGCATTCTTTACCAGACTACAAATGACCAGATACCAAATTAATGATTATAAATGTATGTATAGTCTGGCAAAAAAGAGTAGAAATTAAAAAGTATTTCTTGGATACAAATCTATCTTAATATTTTTTGTACAATCTTAGTCCTAATATTTTGGGTGTGTAATGATTTGCATAAAAACAATTGGCGAATTTTCATTTTGCATTATACGAATATCATAATTTTAATGTATAGAAATAATGAATTTACATAAAAACAAAATGAATAAAAACAAATTGCATAATTTCGAAAATAATAACAGTCAATTTGCATACATTGTAAACAAGTTATATAATGGTCATTCTGTATACCATTTAAAACGCATAATGTATGTTTTTTTATAAAAACTTTGGATATAATGCATGGTAATGATATAGACCTCCGCGGCTCTCTCGTTTCAAAGTCAAAGTCAAAATATCTTTATTCAATTTAGGCTTTACCAAGCACTTATGAATGTCAAAAAAATCAACCACCGGTTCGGAAAAACCTCGGTTGAGAAGAATCCGGCAAGAAAGTCAACGAGAGATATATATATTTTTTAAAACAGATTTACAATATTAATCAATGATATCTATACACTAATTAAGGTGAAATTGGTAAAGTTAAGATTTTTCGACCACTCGATAAAATTTCGAAATAATTTTCGCCGAGACATTAGAAAACCAATTCTGCAAAGTTTATATTTGCCCAAATGACACTTGACGATTTGTTATTTGCCTAAGTAAATCATTTGCTTCATAATCATTTGCCACATAAAATGTTGCCAATTATTAGTTTAAATGTTGTTATGATTTTTTTATAATTATGCCAAGTTTAAAAGTATATTATACCTAGTAATATTATACCTTATGTTATCAACATTATGACTAATTTTAGTATGATTATTGACTGTTCTGTTAGTTAAATATAATGTACTTATAATATTGTATATTACAATTATGAATTTTGTTTTTATGCAAATTGTTTATTATGAATTTTGACAGTAGTTAAATGAAAATATGCAAGAAGTTTTTATGACTTGAACGGCACCCTAATATTTTGTATGGTACTCCTCAAAACATATCTCTAAACAAAGTGTCACCTCACATTGCTTACAGATATATTTCGAGCGAGACTTCCTGCACCAGTGGCATCGAGCATTTTTCGACGGCCCTTGGCCGATGAAATGGTTACCTTGGAGTATGGGTCTCTTTTGTCCTCCTGGGGACTGTATAATTGCTTTTGTTTTCACAAGGAGATTGCAATTTACACGAGGTGGCAAATATATTGCAATCATTTCATCGGCCAAGCGTCGTCGAAATGCCCGATTTGTGATGTTTGTGTTTCGCATTTTAAATATGACGAACGCATTATGGATTGATACATTTAAAAGCCGACGGAAAACTTTTTTATACCACGCCATATTTTTCGACCTTTCAATGGGGTGCGCAGATAGCAATTGATCTTTCCTATACACGCCGCCCATTGAAATGTTGTAATCTAAGACAGCTTGGGGCTTGTACTTATAGCGGCCGTATTTCTCCTTTCCACCCACCTCACCTTCGTGGAAAGTCGAAATCATGGCCACTATATTTGTGTCACGCCACAAAACGATGCTCACGTCCCTCGAAAAGGTCTGGACAAGTTCTCCGGTCCGCATCTCCGTCTTTGCGAGAGACTTAATTGCCTCGGGCACAAATTCGCGGTTTACCCGCAGTGTCCCGAAGCAATCTGTCTTTTGGGATTTGAGGTACCGCGCTAATAATGGCGAATTATAAAAATTGTCCATTATTAACGTGTACCCCAATCCCAGCAATGGCTTTGCAAGGCTTTGCACAATCTGTGCAGTGGCGTTCTTGGGAGGTGGAGGCATCGAAGACGCAGAAGTTGCCACAGGTTCGTCAGTCAAGTCACTGTCGGGCTGTTCATTTTCGTCCTGTCTGTCTTTGCCATCAGTAGTCTTCCCGTCCTTTCCTGTGTAGACGAAAAAGCTCCACAAATAGCCCGTGTCGGACTCGCACAACTCGTAGCTTTTTACGCCAACATTGGCAGCTTTTGTGGCGATTTTTTGTGCAAAGGAGAGCCGACTGTGCCATTTGAGGAGTGATTCGTCTATGACTATGTTTTGCTTCGGAATATACAGCTTGCCGAATTTCTCATTTAAGTGGTCAAGTACAGGCTGTATCTTCCGAAGCTTTTTCTGGGCACATGTGAGTCCCCTCAGGTCAGTCATATTGTCAGAAAAATGTATCATTCGTTTCAGTAGAGTAAATCGGTTATATGTCATGAGGTTTTTAAAATATTTCAGGGTGAGATACCCATTCTCCTTGAAGTAGTCGGATTCGACATTAAGTGGGGCTAACCCTTGCAAAATGAGTATAGAAAGGAAAATGAGTATCTCCTCTCTGTCGGTGTTTTCCCATTTAATGAGTCTAGAGTGTTCGGTTGTTATCTGGTCAATTAATAAGTTGGAGTGCAAGTTCGTCTGTGTAACTATTAGATCTAGGAGGTGATCGTCGAAAAATTTTCGGAATATATCAAGTGGGGTCGTGGAGTCATCTAAATCAAATGTGGGTCCAGGTGTGGCTGTAAATATCTCACGCTGTCCTTTAAACGATGTATGGTCGCGTGTCCAGTCAAATGTCAGATGGTCGATCGGTAGCATAGTCGTTATAGTTTTGTCAGCGTCTGCGTCTTCGTCTTCCAGCCATTGGCGAACGTCGTCGGCTAAATTTGGTGGCAATATAGCGGACTCTTCGCATGTGATGTCGACGGGAGTTTGCTTATCATCAATATCACCAATATCATCTACCTCGTCTTCATCACTTTCGGCCTGCAAGGTTTGGCACCAGCCCTCGAAAATCTCCTCCGCTCTCTTGGTTCCGTAATCTAAAAATTAAACAAGCTACTTTATTATGTTCAATAAAAAATATAACAATAAATGATAAAAAGCAAAACACCATTATGAACTTCAAATGTGTTTTTACAAATAATTTTATATTTCGACAAAACGTAACGGAAGTGTGTGTCCCGATTGGTGACGAAAACTTGGAGCAAGTGAATGAATTTGTGTACCTGGGATCGATGTTTACTAGGGATTGAAGGTGTGAAAGTGATATTGAAAGACTAAAGGCTGGTAACATAGTGAATGGAGCATTGCACACCTTTATGAATAGCCAGAAAATCTCCAAAAGAGCTCGTCTGGCTGTGCATAGAGGGGTGCTAGTACCAACACTCATGTATGGAAGTGAAAGTTGGATGTGGCAGGAAAGGCATCAGAGTAGAATAAATGCGGTAGAAATGAGAGCGTTAAGAAGTATGTTAGGTGTGAAATTGAGTGACAGAATTAGAAATAGTGCGATAAGGGAACGCTGTGGTGTAAATCAAGGTATAGTCACACGGATTGAGAAGGGTATGCTTGGATGGTTTGGGCATGTTGAGAGAATGAATGAAAGAGATTGACTAAGCAGATCTATAAGACGAGCATGAATGGGAACGTTGGGAGAGGAAGGCCTAGACGAAAGTACCATGATCAAATCGGGGACATTCTGAAGAAAGGTCGGTTCAGGAGTACTCTAAACCGACGTGCATGCATGAAAAGATTGATGAATGTAGAGGAAGCGAGAGTTGTATGCCAGAATCGTAGCAAGTGGAAGGATGTAGTCTCTGCCTACCCCGCTGGGAAAGAGGCGGGATTTTATGTATGTATGTATTTTATATTTCGCGTTTAAAGCCTGACCAGAAATATATGACTACTCGCCATATTGCGGAAATTCATTGGAACTCATTTCTTAGACTGTCAATGATAATGACATCAAAATCTATTTCAAGGAGTGCCGCTTATCCTAAAGCACAGGTTTTAATACCTATGTAGGGAGTAGAGTTCTAGTTCTAAGGAATCTATTGTAACGATGTTTTGGAAATAAATTATTATTATTAACTCAAGCATTTATGTAAACTTTTTACAGTCCTAATCCTGTATAAAGTATGAAGGGAAATTTTTAGTCGGTATTTAATATAAGTTAAAATTAAAAAAATATGAAGTGTGAAAACTGAACTGTGACATGGAATTCGGTAGTTCGATATTCGTAAAACTACTAAAGCTAGTACGGTATATACGCAATCACGGGAGCGCATTTACGGGAATCATTTTGTTTACGCAATGAGTCAATGAGGGCTATCGTTTTTTGTCTCACTAGATGGCGCACTGTTGCGTGAGGTTTTTAAGTGTGGCTTTCAGAGTCTGTTATTACGGGCGTTAAAACAAAGTTTAGTTTAAAATCATATTTATAACACCTTAAAACCGTACCATAAAAATATCCAGCAACCACAGTGTTGCTTAGTCCCGCTTTGTTCGAAAACAAAAGGGAGGACAAAAGTTTCGGAAAGACAAAACTGTCTCAAAACATAGACATTCATTGCCCCTTAACGCATAATTGCCATAATTAATTTCAGGTAATGCAAAATATTCACATAAATTTTCTAATTATAAATAAACCCGCGTAACTCACCCAAAAACTATGAGATTTGTCATTTTGGAGACCTCACGCTACACTAGCGCCTCTAGCGGCGAATTCATTCGCGATAGCCCTCATTGAGTTAAGTACTCGTAGATACTCGTGGACCTAGTCTTTGGATCTAGTCTTTTTGTGGACGCGTACTCGCAAGACTCAGTCTGCGTTTTGCCTAGTACGTCTCACCTTGGTCTCACCTCTAACTGTTTCCTGGCGCGGATAATACCGACCCTGTTTTTGGTGTAGACGCCCATAGAAAGAAGCTCATGTCAGTAGGGCTACTACGAAATTCGATAATAGAAGTTCATATCGTAGCGTCCCTCTCACTCTTGTATAAAATAATATTAGCGTCAGCAGGACGGTACGATACGAAATTCGATTTTAGTAGCACTACAGTTTCAATGGGCGTGTACACAAAAAACAAAGTCGTCATTTCCATTTTAGTATTATCCGGGTCGGGAAAGAGTATCACTCAATGAAGAGTTAAGTTATCGACATTTGCAAAAAGTCATTGGTTAATGAATAGGCCGATTTAAATATACAAGCAGCGCCATCTATCAACGAATAGCGAAAGTTATGAACGTAAATGTGAATCTGAACTAATGTAAAGGTACTGGTACATATGCTAGTTACTAGCACGAAAGTATGCTACGATTGAGCAAATGCTACCTAGTAGCATTTGTGTATAGGGACACTACTATAATTAAGCATCCTTTTTAGTGTTATCACAGAATATATAATAGTACTATCGTACAGAATGGCCACGCTCCGCCCCGCACCGGTTTGAGTTACCCTACCCTTGACTCGTGTACAGTCGTCGTCGTGCCTATGTAGATTCAAGAACGCGTATTTTGTACGGCGTAGCCGCCCTGTGGTGTTATACAGGTGCTGCCGGTACTAGCATGCTTATTAGCTGTACTACACTCTTCTGAAGCTGCTCCGTTGGGACTAAGTTATTGATTTCAAGTTATAACATCGATATTTATACAGGATGTAGCTACATGCAAAGATTTAATGGGGTGATAGCCGAGGTATTTTTGAACAATTTAAGCCATATGTATATATATATATACTCTATGGGTATTAACCTACAACTAACGCCATCTATCGCTAGTTGACAGTAACAGTTTCTATGTAAGCAAAACTAATAAATAAATTATCATGGAAAGCTATGAACATCAGCTGTAGCCGTGTTAAATGATTAATCGTAGAAATATACAATCTTACATTAGTTAATAGAATTTCATCTTTGTGTCATGCGAAAACTGGGGTGTCAGTCAACGCCCTCTGGTTGACTCAATAGTGAAACTACAACTTAATACATAATGACAATAATAGCTTATGTTTGGGCTTTGAAAGACAAAAAAAAGATAATTAAAAAATCTAAACTTTATTTTAATAAAAATTACATAAGTAACTTGATTAACCTTAAATTCTAATCTTAAATTAAAAAAAAATTGAGTTAAGGAGTCTAAAATTCGTTTGAAGTTATTGATTTCAAGATATAACATCGATACTAAGTTTTAATTTAACCTACAACTAACGCCATCTATCGCTAGTTGACAGTAACAGTTTCTATGTAAGCAAAACTTGCTACATTTTAACCCCCTTATTCACAAACGACAATCAAACCTATTTTAGTTAAAATGCCGCTAAAATTCGTTTGTCCTTATCTGTCACTTCGACATTTGTATTTGTTAGAAAGGGACAAAGCATTTGTTAGTTAACATAGGCTTGTTAAGTTTTATGAATAAGGGGGTTAATCTATAACGGTCTTCAACCGATTTTTATACCAATAAAATACTGTTTCCTATCATAGGCAATGTCGATTTCTGTATAAACCGTTTCTGCCGTATATCGCAACTATACGGATTCTCCCCTGTGTCCGCGTAAGCTATATTATCACTTTTAACTGTCCCTCGTTTTCGCATCCGTGAATTACAGGTAATGCACAAATGTACATAATCATCCATTTCTGACGTCACGTAGACGTGGCAGAGCTAGTTTGACGGTGCATTACATGTAATGCACGGGCAGTTAAAGTGTTATTACACTTATCATTAGTCTAATCATATTTGTGTGCAAACTGTTTGTTCCACACGTCACAACTGAACGGGTTTTCACCCGTGTGTACGCATATGATCAGTCAATTGATTTCGTGCTTTAAACTGTTTCTTCGCACGCAATTATAGGGTTTCTCACCTGTGTGTACCCGCGTATGTTTATTCAAATTAGCTTTACTTGTAAACTGTTTGCCGCACACACCGCAACTGAACGGTTTCTCACCCGTGTGTGTACGCATATGAACAGTCAATTTATTTCTTTCCGTAAACCGTTTGTTACATATATCGCATCTATACGGTCTCTCACCTGTGTGTATCCGTGTATGTTTAATCAAATTACCTTTATCTGAAAACTGTTTGCCGCACACACCGCAACTGAACGGTGTGTCACCCGTGTGTGTACGCATATGATCAGTCAATTTATTTCGTACTGTAAACCGTTTCTTACATATATCGCATCTATACGGTCTCTCACCTGTGTGTATCCACGTATGTTTAATCAAATTAGCTTTACTTGTAAACTGTTTGCCGCACACACCGCAACTGAACGGTTTCTCACCCGTGTGCGTACGCATATGACGATTCAATCGACTTCGTACTGTAAACTGTTTGTTGCATACATCGCAACTGAACGGTTTCTCACCAGTGTGTGTACGCATATGAACAGTCAATCGACTTTGTAATGTATACTGTTTGTTGCATACATCGCAACTGAACAGTTTCCCGCCAGTGTGTGTACGCATATGAACAGTTAATCGACTTCTTACTGTAAACTGTTTGTTGCATATATCGCAACTGAACGGTGTCTCACCCGTGTGTGTACGCATATGAACAGTCAATTTATTTCTTGCTCTAAACCGTTTCTTACATATATCACAACTATACGGTCTCTCACCTGTGTGTATCCACGTATGTCTAATCAAATTAGCTTTATCTGCAAACTGTTTGCCGCACACACCGCAACTGAACGGTGTCTCACCCGTGTGTCTACGCATATGAACAGTCAATCGATTTCGTACTGTAAACAGTTTTTTACATATATCGCAACTATATGGTTTCTCACCTGTGTGTATTCGCCTATGTATAACCAATGTAAATTTATGTGTAAACTTTTTGTTGCACACATCGCAACTGAACGGTTTCTCATCAGTGTGTTTTCTTTTGTGGTCAGTAAACTGTTTATGACATATGTCGCAACTGTGTGGTTTCTGTCCTGTGTGCGTATGTTCGCGGTTAGTAACATCAGACTGCGTGCGTGTACTCTCCGTCGCGGGCCCGGCCTCGCCTGCTGGCTTCAGCTTGCAGGCATCATCCTCTGCTTCGCTCAGCACATCTGCACGAAAGCATTAAATATATGTATCTATAATATAAAAGTGAACCGCCAGAACGGGACAGAACAGGATGGCGCTCTACAACACCATTTTGACACGTTTCTCCCAAACAACGCATTATTTCTCTGGAATTTTAAAGCAATTCGATTCTTTGACCTAGGGAATCGCGAAAAACTTGAGAAAATATGATATTAGGTGTGTACATTTTGTATATTAAGCAAAAAAACACAAGTTCGAATTTCGAGCCAAAAACGAGCGATCTATGCTAGTGTTGCCATTCAGGGAAAAATAATTCTATTATTAAATATATTGACCCGGATAACTCACGTCTTTTTTTTACAGTTTAGCTCGACATGTTTCGGGCTAATCCGTAGCCCTTCGTCTTCGGAGCAACGCGACTCAGCGGCTGCTGCAACACGCGCACTGCGCGCCGCCGCTCTGCGCTCCGGGTCAATATATTTATTTAATATGAGTGAGTCTCACGGTAGTTCCATGTTCAAGAAATCTATTCATTATCCTGCATTGCAGTCTGTAAAGCTATTTAACCCATTCATTGCCGCGCGCCAGCAGGGCTACTACGAAACTCGAAGTTCGTGTCGTGTGGTCCCTCTAACACTTATACTATTTAATACGAGAGCGAGAGGGACGGTACGATACGAACTTCGAGTTTCGTAGAGCCGTGTAGATTACGTACTTTGCTGCGATGCCGACGCTTCTGCAGAACAGACGCCCATCGGCATCAGCGGCATCCAGGGAAAGCTAAATTATGCTTATCGGCGTTTTCGGCACTCCAGTTGCAGATTTGTGGATATGCATAAGAAACAGTGTTCGTAAACCTTTTATTTTTTATTATCACTGTTTTTTGTACAGAAGTAATGAATAATGTATTTTGTAGGAAAAGTTAGTATTTAAAGCCTGACCAGAAATATATGACTACGAGTATTCGCCATGTTGCAGAATTTCATTGGAACTAATTTCTTACACTGGCAATAATTTTAATGATTGTCAGTGTCACTGTGGCGGTTTCTTTGAACAATAACAAAAAATGCCCAAAATTATTCGTAGTATCGTAGTCAACAACGGATCATTGTAAATAATGTTTACTTATAATAAACTACAAAAAAAATGAACTTTCTAGGTATATCGGAGTCATCGATTACGTGAATTACGAAAGAAGTTCGTTCCTTCTCAGGTTTTAGGTCGCCAAAGAAAAGAAATCATTGTTCCGACTATACTGAACTATTGCCGACTACCTTTAATCTGATACCTCACTAGATCCAGGTAACTGACTATCCTACTTATTATATCCATACTAATATTATAAATGCGAAAGTGTGTGTTTGTGTGTATGTTTGTCCGTCTTTCACGTCGAAACGGAGCGACGGCTCGACGTGATTTTTGGCATAGAGATAGTTTATGGGCCAGAGAGTGACATAGGCTACTTTTTATCCCGAAAAAATACACAGTTCCCGAGAGATCAGCGCGCGATAACCGAATTCCACGCGGGCGAAGCCGCGGGCAAAAGCTAGTATAAATATATGTGTGTGTGCGTGTGTGTATATTCTAAATCTAATACCCTTAAACGAGCAATTCTTGTGTATATATATATGTACATCCATACTAATATTATAAATGCGAAAGTGTGTTTGTGGGTTTGTGTGTTTGTCCGTCTTTCACGTCGAAACGGAGCGATGGATCGACGTGTTTTTTTTATGTGGAGATAGTTGATGGTCCGGAGAGTGACATGGGAACTTTTTGTCTCTTTCTAACCCCCCACCCCCCTAAAATAGGGGGTGGAAGTTTGTATGGAGCTTTCCGCAGTTTTTAAGGTAGAAAGCCAAACATTGGTATGCGAACTCTGATACTAACAAAAAATACGTGCATCAATTTTTTTTTGAAATCTGCTCCCAGCCCCCTAAAAAGGGGGTGAAAGTTTGTATGGGACTTTCTTCAGTTTTCAAGGTAGAGATCTGAAAATTGATATACGGACTCTTTGTAATCTTGCGTCAAGATTTTTTTTTAAATCTCCCCCTAACCCCTAAAAAAAAATTTTTAAACATACAAACTAAACTGTGTTACCCGCGGATTCCGATAGATGGCGCTACTAGGTTGTTAAAACATGCTAACTATGTTTTCTTAATATGTACTTACATATTTAAAATGCGATAGATGGCGCTACTAGGTTGAACACGCTAATGATGCGTTTTCTTATCTGTACTTTGGTCCGGACAGGGCGGCCACGCCATACAAAATGTTCTTGAATCTACATAACGACGACGTCTGTACACGCGTCAATGTGTGCGTAAGACACACAGGGCTGCTATTCTAGTACTATAGGGTATGTAGGTATGGCTTAGATGCACCTTAGATAAATAAATGTAATCGTTAATCATATATTTTTATTTAAATCTGTACTAAAAAAGCATAAATTTTATCTACCAATAGTTTAAAGGAAACGAAAATTGATTAACATTTGTAACAACGCAAGATTTTTTTTTTAAAATTCGATTCTTTGACCTAAAAAATCGCGAAAAACAAGAAAATTGATATTACATTTTGTATATTAAGCAAAAAAACACAAGTTCGAATTTCGAGCCAAAAACGAGCGATCTATGCTAGTGTTGCCATTCAGGGAAAAATAATTCTATTATTAAATATATTGACCCGGATAACTCACGTCTTTTTTTTACAGTTTAGCTCGACATGTTTCGGGCTAATCCGTAGCCCTTCGTCTTCGGAGCAACGCGACTCAGCGGCTGCTGCAACACGCGCACTGCGCGCCGCCGCTCTGCGCTCTGCGCTCCGGGTCAATATATTTATTTAATATGAGTGAGTCTAACGGTAGTTTCATTTTCAAGAAATCTATTCATTATCCTGCATTGCAGTCTGTAAAGCTCTTTAACCTATTCAGCAGGGCTACTACGAAACTCGAAGTTCGTGTCGTGTGGTCCCTCTAACACTTATACTATTTAATACGAGAGCGAGAGGGACGGTACGATACGAACTTCGAGTTTCGTAGAGCCGTGTAGATTACGTACTTTGCTGCGATGCCGACGCTTCTGCAGAACAGACGCCCATCGGCATCAGCGGCATCCAGGGAAAGCTAAATTACGCTTATCGGCGTTTTCGGCACTCCAGTTGCAGATTTGTAGATATGCATAAGAAACAGTGTTCGTAAACCTTTTATTTTTTATTATCACTGTTTTTTGTACAGAAGTAATGAATAATGTATTTTGTAGGAAAAGTTCGTATTTAAAGCCTGACCAGAAATATATGACTACGAGTATTCGTCATGTTGCAGAATTTCATTGGAACTAATTTCTTACACTGGCAATAATTTTAATGATTGTCAGTGTCACTGGCGGTTTCTTTGAACAATAACAAAAAATGCCCAAAATTATTAGTAGTATCGTAGTCAACAACGGATCATTGTAAATAATGTTTACTTATAATAAACTACTAAAAAAAATAAAAAAAAATGAACTTTCTAGGTATATCGGAGTCATCGATTACGTGAATTACGAAAGAAGTTCGTTCCTTCTCAGGTTTTAGGTCGCCAAAGAAAAGAAATCATTGTTCCGACTTTAACTATCCTACTAATCCTACTTATCCTACTTATTATATCCATACTAATATTATAAATGCGAAAGTGTGTGTTTGTGTGTATGTTTGTCCGTCTTTCACGTCGAAACGGAGCGACGGCTCGACGTGATTTTTGGCATAGAGATAGTTTATGGGGCAGAGAGTGACATAGGCTACTTTTTATCCCGGAAAAATGCACAGTTCCCGAGGGATCAGCGCGCGATAACCGAATTCCACGCGGGCGAAGCCGCGGGCAAAAGCTAGTATAAATATATGTGTGTGTGTGCGTGTGTGTATATTCTAAATCTAATACCCTTAAACGAGCAATTCTTGTGTATATATATATGTACATCCATACTAATATTATAAATGCGAAAGTGTGTTTGTGGGTTTGTGTGTTTGTCCGTCTTTCACGTCGAAACGGAGCGATGGATCGACGTGTTTTTTTTATGTGGAGATAGTTGATGGTCCGGAGAGTGACTTGCAACTTTTTGTCTCTTCCTAACCCCCCCCCCCTAAAATAGGGGGTGGAAGTTTGTATGGAGCTTTCCGCAGTTTTTAAGGTAGAAAGCCAAACATTGGCATGCGGACTCTTTGATACTAACAAAAAATACGTGCATCAATTTTTTTTTGGAAATCTGCTCCCAACCCCCTAAAAAGGGGGTGAAAGTTTGTATGGGACTTTCTTCAGTTTTCAAGGTAGAGATCTGAAAATTGATATACGGACTCTTTGTAATCTTGCGTCAAGATTTTTTTTTAAATCTCCCCCTAACCCCCTAAAAAAAAATATTTAAACATACAAACTAAACTGTGTTACCCGCGGATTCCGATAGATGGCGCTACTAGGTTGTTAAAACATGCTAACTATGTTTTCTTAATATGTACTTCAACATATTTAAAATGCGATAGATGGCGCTACTAGGTTGTTAAAACACGCTAATGATGCGTTTTCTTATTCTGTACTTTGGTCCCGGCCACAGGGCGGCCACGCCATACAAAATACGCGTTCTTGAATCTACATAGGCACGACGACGTCTGTACACGCGTCAATGTGTGCGTAAGACACACAGGGCTGACTATCGCAAAACCCTAGTACTATAGGGTATGGAGGTATGGCTTAGATGCACCTTAGATGTGTAAATAAATGTAATCGTTAATCATATATTTTTATTTAAACCTACTTAAAATGTGTCTGTCTATGTATTTAAGCATTATTATTTTAAATTACTTACAATAGATATATGACTACAAACTTGAACGAATTATTCAGTACCTAATTAGTTATTTCATGTATTAATCGCGATACTTTTAGAAAGCATTATTTATTTACAAAAGGAAGTAGGCAGGGTAGGAAGGAACTTCAATTTCTCGCGCGCCCACTGACAAGTTGGCGCTTGCTCGCGGACTCACGGCCACCGAGCCGAGCAATGAACTGCCGGCGCGCGGATTTCAAGGAAAATTATGTGACTTTGTACGAGCGACAAATTAAGAATATGATTGATTTTCGAGTTTTTAGGAAATAAATGAATGTTTTATAAATTAAGGTTTATTGTTTTAATCATTTGAGACCTTATTAATTAAAGATTACTTACACAAAAATATAACCTTTTAAAGGATTTGTCTCTGAACGTTCGATTGTTAAATCGTATGTACTATGTAGTTATTGCTCCCGAACTTAGTGCCGTGCGACGGTGCGACCGACATACATCGCGTTGCGCGCCCGACTGCTTTCCTGCGGTTTTCCTGCAATCTGCGCTTGAGGGGTGGGGTAACTCGAACCGGTGCGGGGCGGGCGGAGCGTGGCCATTCTGTACGCCAGTACTATTATATATTCTGTGGTCCGGGCATCTGTCCGCTCTACACTCTTAGCGCATACGCTACCTATACACTCAGACTTAGACGGTGATTACCTACTGTACCTGTTCATTTTGGCTATCTATTCGTGTTTGATTTTGAGATTTGATTTGGTTTCATCTCGCAACTTCGATTTCTTGCAACTTATTAACTGCTAGCGATCTCGCAATACTATCAAACGCGTGCTACTGCAAGCTCGCTTTACAAGTAGTTAGTAAGTTTAGTCAATAAGTTCTAAAAAATCGGCGTTGTCACTACTCTCCTCTGTCACAACTTCACAACGATATAAACAGTATTGTTCGGTATACGCAAGTACATCTATAATAATATAATAAAAACGTATCTAATGAAGTTATTTATCAGAATGCGAATTTATTATACTCTTAAATTCAACAATAACGCTTCTCGCACATCCCAGAAGAGGCCGCTCCGTAACTAATTTGTAGGTAACAAATATACGTAGTGATGTAGCCAAATAAAACCGTTTAGAACATAATACGTTTTGTGGTTTATTAAAATAACGTAAATTGCATTATTATTAAACACTACTTATCATCCATCTTATAAATCTCTGCTAATCCTTTCCCTACTTTAAATTTCATGTGACATTATCAAACGCACCATTGAATTGCTGAAGTGACAGTTTTCACGAGTTCCTTCACCGCAAAGCTCGTGGTAAATTTCCAATTCGGCACATGAATTGGCAAAACTCAAGGTGCGAGCCGGGGTTTGAATACTCTGTTTGATATACTATAGGTAAAACCTACCACCACGGCTTGTGGGCAGCTTTCATACCACCACGGCTGCTAGCCAACGGCTTCCTAGGCCAATGCAGGGGGTCGAGATGCTGTATTGAAGTGATAGGTGATTATTCTGTGGCGTCCAAACGATAGCGCGACCTACCTTGCCTGGTGGCGCCATCTGTTGGTCGCCCGCGCAAGTTGGACTTAGACGTTCCGTGCGTCGCGGTACTGCTAGCGTTATCTGGCGGTGTATGGCGTTACCAAACTACTTTGCTAGTGACATGAACAGGGATCACAACAGAGACGTCTCTGACTCTGCTGTCCTCCAAGCCGCAGTGCACTGGGGTCGGCCTGCGTCGTGTCTGACTATAAGTTAACTCACAATAACAACTGCTCAGGTCTCCTACTGGAAGTCGCTCCAGCCTGACGTAACAATTCTTAAGCCCATGCTGCTGCTCCGTGCTCCTGTTGCAGCCAGGTCCTTCCCTGCGGCAGGTGGTGGTGCACTCCAGCGCAGCGTCAGCGCCACCCTCTGTCTTTGGCTTGCATGGATCCTTCTCCATACTGCTCAAGCCATCTGCCAAGATTCATTTAAAAAAAATTAATACTAACATATATACTATACATCTATGGTTTATGTCAATCCAAATTATATAAAGTGTAAACAAACCAATTTTAACAAAATTTGTTTTGTCTGTTTCGTCTTGTTATTGTCAGTGCACCGTCCATAACCACTGGTATTTGTTTTAGGTTTCCTGTCTGCTCCTCCCCCCGAAATCAAAATTATTTAAACCAAACAGTCTCCTCATGTGTGTAATAAACATCTAGATGAAGGACACGAATTATAGATAAATGTATTATTGATTTGATCCAGTGGGTGTTTATACAAGAATTTAGATGAAATCGGTTTGTTTACACTTTCAATAAATTGGATAGACATAACATATAATAAGCGACATTTATTTACTTACGTTAAAAATAAAAAGTAGTTATTGCTTTTATAATTGAATAAACAGTCCTTGATATTAAATCAAGTATTATAAATAACAAAAAAGACAAAAATACTTTGATCTATTCAATTAATAAATTAATCAATTTACTAAGCAGATAAATGATTTTGCACTAGGTTATAGGTTTTCACATCACTAAATGTCTATGGTCGGGTAAATGGCGTCTTTGTTTAAAACCATACTATGACATTGGGGCTTTCAAGAAAAGGCCTTATACTTTCTTAAAAGGTGGGCAACGGACCAATGACTCACTTTGCGTAGTTGGTACTCATGGGCAGTGGTGTTCATTTCCCATCAGATGACCCGCTTGCTCATCTGCCTCCTTCTCACAATAAAATATATGTACCTACTATCAAATGAAATCATTTCTAACACAAACAGACAAGCAACCGTTCTGGTTATATATCTATCTTTAACTTTAGAAATAATACTAATATGCACTGAATTATATTTCCTAACAGGATATGAGAGGGAGGCAAACAGGCATGCGGTCGTCTGATGGAAAAGGATCACCACCGCACATGGGTACCAACCACGCAAGGGAAGCTAACCTACAATGACCGATTGCCATTAAACAAAAAAAAATATGGAGGAGAGTCATTGGTCTGTTACAATCTAATTGCGAAGCTTACTTTGCATTGAAAAAGCGATGTCCTGCTGCTCAATCAGCTCAGGTCCAATTACTAATTCATATTTAATCTCGTGGCCGGCGTACAAGCCTTCTGCCAAGGCCGCCTCGCTCACGCCGCACTCGCCCCACTCGGGCTCCTCCTTCACCATCACAGGCTCGCACTCCGCAGTCGAGCTGTATGCCCGCGCCGACTGGTCCGCGTCGGAAGCACGACGGTGGCAGGCGGACGACTCCATAATCACAAATACCTATGTGCGATGTGATGTGACTATTTCTTGCGCGGTTACTATAAAAATGTATTTTCTAATATTTCAAGAAGAACGTTTTATCTTCAACTGTGTATTTACTTCAAGATTTTGATTAAAAATACAAGCAACTGTGAAGTAACCAAACATTTGTTTGACACAGTGTTGCCAGTTGCCGGAATACAAAAAGCGGGAGCTGCGCTTTCAAAACGCGGATTTTTAAATTAAAATGCGGATTCGCGGAATACGTTTATGGATTTTTTTGGCACGTTGAAAAGCCGAAGAAAAATCATAGTACAACTTGTGTTTCCGCTGCACCGAAAGCGTTCGGCTGTTTCGTTCGTTCGATGTTTTGAATTTACCAACTTTTTCCACGAGCAAGTGGTACCATTTAAAAGTTGTTCGTGTATATTTAAAAAAAAAGTGGATCCGCGTTAGCTTAACGCGGATAGCGGGGCCAGTGGCAAAAATGTGAGGTAAAAAAAAGCGGAAAAGCGGGGTATCTAGCAACACTGGTTTGACATTTGATAAACAAACAGCTGTTTTTTTTAAATTAATTCTCAACTACTGCGTTTAGTTTTTCTCATTTGCAAAATTCTTAACTATGTTGGCTAATGAATAGGAAAATTAAAATAAGCCATCAGGAACGCTTTGATAAAAATATCAATAATGTTAAGTTAGTTATCGTCTTTGTGAGATAGGATAGCCTTGGGATAGCCCGTTTGAAAAAAAATTACTACACGATCCATTCTCATCCCGCGGACTCCATCCGAGGAGTCTGCACTGCAGCAGGGATTGTTAACGTTACCAAATTCACACTATAAGTAACATTACATAACGGTAAAATCATAAAAATATCCAGTACCGGTATTAAAATATAACGTTAATTGAAAACTGAACATTATAGTATCGTTACTTTTACCAGTAAATTCTTAGATTATATATTTACTTAGATACACAGTCCCGAAGAAAACTTTCTAACAATATCGCATCCTTTTTTCTCATTTTCGAGCCGGTATTCACACTTTTTTTACACAGCATTTAGCCATTGTTGACACAAGCGACATCTCTTGTCCGGTTAGTTCCGATGGGGTGCTGAAAGTTTCTCGATGAGGGCTACAGCATAGATATCACTAGTGTCGCTGCTTAAGTGAGTGAGCTTCCCCCCGTTGTATTTTTTCTGTATTTTCTTCCATAAAAACCTTCTCCTGATTGTAACAAACACAACAAAAAAAGAATTAGCGAAATCGGACCAGTCGTTCCCGAGTTTTGCGCTTAGCAACACATTTTATGATTTATTTTTATTTATATAGATCTACTTTTCTGTATTTTACTTTTTATAACTATTATAAAAACCTAAACTTAAGAATGAAAGAAAAATAAAGATAATAATAATAAAATCATTTATTGCCACTGAAAATAAGATAGGTTACACAATCAAATAAAAAAAACATATGCAAATGGCAATGGGCTCAGGCTCAGCGTCAGCATAAGCTGCGAGCAAAGGAAATTTGCAGCGCTGACTAATAACAAAAATACTCCAAAAAACTATCTTAATAAAAGAATAAAACTTAAGTAAAACTTGAAAATTAGCATTCATTACAAAGATACACCAGATCAGGCATGCCCGGATTTTATCGTGGACAGTCTTTACCTAGTTAGTACCGAACCGAGCGCTATAGCCACGTTACGGAATCCAAACGGGAGCGAATAGAGCGGGCGGCGCGGCGCAGCACTTGACCAGCGACCGGAATGCGCGGCGCGGCACTGCGTAGTTTTGTCTTGCGAAGATTGGTTAGCGGTTCGGTTGTTTGCTACACATATCACACCCAACTGTTTCTCACCCGTGTGTGTCCGCATATATGACCAGTCAATTGACGTCGTGATGTAAACCATTTTTTTATGGCAAACGAGCAGACGGATCGCCTGATGGTAAGCGATTACCGTCGCCCATGGACACCTGCTACACCAGAAGAGTCACTAGTGCGTTGCCAGCCTTTAAGGACTTTATTTGCTACATATATCGCACTTGTACGGTTTCTCATCAGTGTGTATTCGTGTATGCTCTATCAACGTCGATTTCCGTAAACACCGACTCTTAAATATTATATATCGCAGCTATACGGTTTCTCACCTGTGTGTATCCGCGTATTATGTTCAGTTAAATCAGCTTTATCTGCAAACTGTTTGCCGCACACACTGCATCTGAACGGTTTCTCACGCGTGTGTGTACGCATATGAACAGTCAATTGACGTCCTGTTTTAAACCGTTTGCTACATATATGGCACCTGTATGGTTTCTCATTAGTATGTATTCGTACATGCTCTATCAACGCCGATTTCCGTAGAAACCGTGTCTTACATATATCGCAACTGTGCGGTTTCTCACCTGTGTGTGTCTGTACATGACCTGTCAACGTCGATTTAAGTTTAAACCGTTTCTTACATATATCACAACCATACGGTCTCTCACCTGTGTGTAACCGCGTATGTCTAATAAAATTAGTTTTATCTGCAAACTGTTTGCCGCACACACCGCAACTGAACGGTCTCTCACCCGTGTGTGTACGCATATGATCAGTCAATTTACAACCCGATGTAAGCTGTTTGCAACATATCTCGCACCTGTATAGTTTCTCATCAGTGTGTCGTCGTGTATGAACCGTCAACGACCTTTTTTGTGTAAACTGTTTGTTGCACACATCGCAACTATATGGTGTCTCACCAGTGTGTATTCTTTTGTGGTCAGTCAATATAAAATGACTAGTAAACTGTTTATGACATATGTCGCAACTGTGTGGTTTCAGTCCTGTGTGCGTATGTTGGCGGGTGTATAAATCAGACTGGGCGCGTGTACCCTCCGTCGCGGGCCCGGCCTCGCCTGCTGGCTCCAGCTTGCAGGCATCCTCCTCTACTATCCTCAGCATACCTGCAAGAAAGTATTCATCATACCATCATCATCATTCTAAATTCTCCTAAATTCAACAAGAAAATTCATTTCTAATAGAATTCATTAGTTCCAGATTGCAATGGCGGATTAGCTACATAGCAAGAGTAGCAAATGCTACGGGCCCAGCTCAACTAGGGGCCCCGCGCACCAACGTTTCCCGATAGTTAAAAATACAATACAATACAATACAATTACTCTTTATTGTACACCAGAAATAGAAAGCGATACAGTGAACAGGTACACAGAGAAAATTACAAGGTAAGCAATAGGCTGCCTTATCGACTAAAAAATATATATATTAATTTTGATAGAAGCGTGAAATAATGATCTTTATAGATTCACCACACCGATGTGTTCAGAGGTGTAACGGATGTGGTTTTATCGGAACCGAAAGCGGAGCCAGATGTTTTCAATTTACTTTATTGGAAATAAAAGTTAGATTAAATTGAGAGGTATATTAACGAGCACAGTACTTTATACGCTTAAAACTAGTAACACACACACACGGGATAAAAAAATACATTTTTTAGTTCTTTACCTCAAAAGCATAAATTCCTTGTAGCGATTCACCGAATCGCATTTCAACTCGGTAGTATATTTAATTATACCTGAGGTTGTGTCACAATCGTTTATTTTTTAGTCGCTATTACTTTTAGTCGCATTTCACCTCGCTCGTGTTGAACTTAGTGTCCATCCATCCATCCCAGCCTATATACGTCCCACTGCTGGGCACAGGCCTCCTCTCAGAACAAGAGGGCTTGGGCCATAGTTCCCACGCGGGCCCAGTGACACACACCATTGAATTGCTTCGCAGGTTTGTGCAGGTTTCCTCACGATGTTTTCCTTCACCGTAAAGCTCGTGGTAAATTTCAAATGTAATTCCGCACATGAATTTCGAAAAACTCAGAGGTGCGAGCCGGGGTTTGAACCCACGATCCTCTGCTTGAGAGGCCATAGGTCAAACCACTCGGCCACCACGGCTAATAAACTGAACTTAGTGTATTTCAGTGCAAACATCAATGAGGGCTATCGCGAATGAATTCGCCGCTAGAGGCGCTAGTGTAGCGTGAGGTCTCCGAAATGTCAAATCTCATAGTTTTTGGGTGAGCTACGCGGGTTTATTTATAATTAGAATTATTTTGTGAATATTTTGCAATATCTGAAATTAATTATGGCAAATATGCGTTCCGGGGCAATGAATGTCTGTGTTTTGAGACAGTTTTGTCTTTCGGAAACCTTTGTCCTCCCTTTTTTCCGAACAAAACGGGGACTTTGCAACACTGTGGTATGCTCGATATTTTTATGGTACGGTTTTAAGGTGTATTAAATATGATTTTAATCTAAACTTTGTTTTCACGCCCGTAATAACAGACTTTGAAAGCCATACTTAAATACCTCACGCAACAGTGCGCCATCTAGTGAGACAAAAAACGATAGCCCTCATTAACTTGTCAAATTAGTTAGAGTCCCAAGCAAACATCGATCGCGGCGAAATGCGTCTAGCGTAAAATATTACACGAAAAATGAGATGCTACAAATTAATACTGTATTTGACAACTCCTGATTTTGCCATATCTTAATATTATTATGAAAAAGATATACAGATAGTGTTCACCGAAGAGAAAATTTAAATCGGTTGAAAATTGGATTTATAGTGGTTTTTTGAAAAATCTATATTCCTGTCTCTTTCTCAAACGCTTTTCTCTATGCAGCAAGTATGGCGGTACTGGCGTGTGACGTCACATGCCAGTATGTCTTTCTCTGTCTAATCTTGACTTTCAAACCTGTATAACTTTGTTATTTGTAAAGGTAGCTTAAAAATGTTTTTCTATTCGATAACAGGCATTGTGTAGTTTTAATTTATAAAACATATACAAAATAGTCAAATACCGTATTATACTAATGTAAAAAACTGCGCGAAATATTGCGTCAAGTACATGATTCTATTGTTTTTTTTAGTTCGACGTGAAATGCGATTCGGTGAATCGCTACAAGGAGTTAATGCTTTTGAGGTAAAGAACTAACAGATGAAAAAAGTCGTACTATAAGGGGGGAAAGCGGCGGGGGACGAAGTGAGTGATAACCACAATCGTAACGTTGTGGACAGTTTAATATAGATCTGTTCACTCACGAAGGTCCGCCCCTCCACATTTTATAATTGTAATTGTAAACGTATCCATACGACATGTCTATGTGTGCGTATCTCGAACGTGTCCTCAGTCGTATGCCGTCAGTCACGTACACTAAGACTAAGACAACGCGTAAGTACGAGGTTTACTCGTGCATATTGATAATTAGCTGTGGGTGGAGCCTTCGTGAGTGAACAATACAACCAAACTGATACAGTATTAAAGAGACACCCTACTTGCTCCAGAATATTCCGGGCCATATTGGCACAGTAAATATGTCGCAGTCGGATTGTATAATCCGCCGAATTACATTACGGCTAGCCGTTTTCAAAAATTCTTAATTAAACATTGATTAATTATATCTGCGATTATTTGTGCTATTGGCATGATTGTAAACTTCACAATTTTGATCGATACACCGCAAAGATCATAGGTTTCTTCTTCTTCACACTGACATTTGACCATTTGAACGATTCAATAGGCGGGTCAAATTTGATGAAATTTGTAGCAACCTGTTTGTATATTTGAGAAGAAATTGATCAATATTTTTGATACCTGTTTGGGATATCTTTACACAATTTACCCTCTTGAGTTAAATTTATATTATCATTTTTACGTTTCTTATAACCTGTTTCACCACTGATCGATCACATTCCAGGCTAAAGATATGTTTAAGGTTTTTGAAATAGGTTCTAAAAGATTCATTTTTGCCTGTTTTATTGTTTTTGCCCAGCAGTGGGACACTATACAGGCTACTTAAAAAAAAAATTGTATTTAGTGTTTAATTCAAATAACTTTTGGTGATAGGTAGGTATTGCCCACTGACTTAATCCATAAATTGTGTTAAATTGTTTTAAGATGACTCAGTTTATTTTATTTCTTAAGTAGTGTTTTTACGATGTAAGTTAACAACCCTAACGCTCCATTGGGGCATGGGTATTTATCTCAAAAAAATATGGCTATAGTCCGACAACTTCGTGCGCAACCCTCCTTAGGAATGAGACGCGGTGGCGGGGGCGAGGTAGCGGTGTACTGCCTTTTCGGCGAAATATGTTTCGCCAAATTTCACTTAGCAACCAATCTTTCGCCAGTTTCAATTGGCAAACAATTCGTTGGCATAACTTTACTCCGCATTTTTCTTATTACGCAACAATTTTATATTGCAAAATTTTACTTCATCACACTTTTATGTGGCAAATAATTATGTAGCAAATGATTGGCTTAGGCGAATAACAAATTGTCAAATAACATTTGGCCAATTTTTATATTGCCAGGTTTTACTTTAAAATTTGTGCGAGCAAGACGGCTCGGAGCAGAAGCGACTTGGATAGTTTAGGTTCAGAAGGCTAAGGCGGGAGCGAAGCGGAGCGTAGCTCCCGCCTTAGCCTTCGATGTTAGGTTTTTTTTTATAGCAGCCAGGATAACTGCCACTAGGAAAGTAGGTTGTATGCCATTCAATATGTTGCTAAGTTAAGGTATGCCAATCAATACGTTTGACCAAAACTTAAACGACATCTTAAAAAAAACCCAGGTAATAATTTGAATAATAATAATTTATCAAATGATTAGTTGGGAAATGATATCAGTGCGAAATGTTGAGTTGGGAAATAACATTTCGCCTAAATAAAAATATGGGATAAATAGTTTGGGAGCTAATAATTTGCTAAATAATTTTCGCCGAATCATTAGTAAACCCGAGGTAGCACGTCATGTCAGCGCGTGATTACACACGTAGATAAATTTGCCGAAGATATATCTTAAGGTAAGTAGTAGATGAGACCTAGAAGTAAGAACACAAAATAAGCGCTTAATTTAAAGTTTGTTTATCAAGAGAAGGAAATAGAAGACTGTTAAAACTGTTATTACTTTATAACAGAGATTACTACTGTGAAGTTTTTCGCTGTATGGCGCCATCTGTTGGTCGCCCGCGCAAGTTGGACTTTGGCTGTTCCGTGCGGGGCGGTACTGCTAGCGTTATTTGGCGGTATATGGCGTTACAAAACTAATTTGCTAGTGACATGAGCAGGGATCACAACAGAGACGTCTCTGGCTCTGCTGTCCTCCAAGCTGCAGTACACTGGGGTCGGCCTGCATCATGTAAGACTATAAGTTAACTCACAATAAACACTGCTCAGGTCTCCTACTGGAAGTCGCTCCAGCCTGACGTAACAATTCTTAAGCCCATGCTGCTGCTCCGTGCTCCTGTTGCAGCCAGGTCCTTCCCCGCAGCAGGTGGTGGTGCACTCGGGCGCGGCGTCAGCGCCACCCTCTATCTTTGGCTTGTATGGACCTTTCTCCATACTGCACCAGCCATCTGCCAAAATTCAATTGATAAAAATTTTTAATGCTAACATATATACATCTACTATGACGGGGCTTTCAAGAAAAGGGCTTATACTTTCTTAAAGGCCGGAAACGGACCAATGACTCTCCTTGAATAGTTGGTACTCATGGGCAGTGGTGTTCATTTCCCATCAGATGAATGAGCATCCCGCTTGCTCGCTCCTTCTCACAATAAAATATATGTACCTACTATCAAATGAAATCATTTCTAACACAAACAGACAAGCAACCGTTCTCTTCTCTCGGTCTTCAACTTTAGAAATAATACAAATGTGCACTGAATTATATTTCCTAACAGGATATGAGAGGGAGGCAAACGGGCATGCAGTTGTCTGATGGAAAAGGATCACCACCGCACATGGGTACCAACCACGCAAGGGAAGCTAACCTAAATCTACCGATTGCCATTAAGCACAAACTTATAGTTGAACTCAAGGAGAGTCATTGGTCTGTGACAATCTAATTGCGAAGCTTACTTTGCATTGAAAAAGCGATGTCCTGCTGCTCAATCAGCTCAGGTCCAATTACTAATTCTTCTTTGACCTCGTGGGTGGCGTACAAGACTTCTGCCACGGCCGCCTCGCTCACGTCGCACTCGCCCCACTCGGGCTCCACCTTCACCATCACAGGCTCGCACTTGACAGTCGCGCTGTATGCCCGCGCCGACTGGTCCGCGTCGGAAGCACCACGGCGGCAGGCGGACGACTCCATAATCACGAATATGTGCGATGTGATGTGACTATTTCATGTCGCGGTTACTTAAAAAATATATTTTCTAATATTTCAAGAATAACGTTTGAATTTAATTCAAGATTATGATTAAAAATACAACTTCAACTTCAACTTTTTATAAAAAATACAAGCAACTGTGAACTAACCAAAAACATTTGATTGACATTGGACAAACAGCTGAGCGAGCTGCTGGGCTACTCCGAAACACGAAACTCGAAGTTCGTGTCGTGCGGTCCCTCTGACACTTACACTGTTTGATACGAGAGCGAGAGGGACCGCACGACACGAACTTCGAGTTACGAGTTTCGTAGTAGCCTTGCTGATAGCTGATCATTTTTTTATAATTAATTCTCAACTACTGCGTTTAGTTGTTCTCATTTGCAAAACTCTTAACTATGTAATGAATACGAAAATTATAATAAGCCAGCAGGAACACTGATAAAAATATCAATAATGTCAAGTTAGTTATCGTCTCTATTCCAGGTACGCAACAAACTCGCTACTAAAATACAACCCCCGTTTAGAAAAACCTTTATTAACCGGTCAGACACATGTATACTTTGCTGCTGTCAGGTGTCATTGGCAGTAATGGTTGCTAACCTAAAGCGACCGGTTGCCATTAAGCAAAAAAGTTGAAGTTGAAGTAGTTATCGTCGTTGTGAGATAGCCCGTTTGAAAAAAAAACAAAACAATAATACTATATGATCCATTCTCACCCCGTGGACTCCATCCGAGGAGTCTGCAGGGCTACTACGAAACTCGACTCGAAGTTCGAGTCGTGCAATCTCCGACACCTTATACTATTTAATACGAGAGCGAGAGGGACGGTGCGAGATGATCTTCGAGTTTCGTAGTAGCCCTGCTGGGCTACTTTTAAATAATTCGTTTTTAATTTTTATTGCACTTTAAAGTTTATTCGAAGAAGCAATGTAAAGCAAAATGCTTGATGTTTTTAGCGTGACAGGCGACGTCAGTTAGGTACAAGCAGGATGGCGTACATTGACTACAGTATTTAATTTGTATGAAAAAAAGGAGAAATCCACAGACTCCATTATTTTTAAAAGTCGCTGAACTAATGTTTTAATTATTTGCTCGTATTACAGACCACACCCGGTATAATGTAATGTAATCTATCGCAGCGCTCATAGTGGCCAAAAGTAGAAATAATGTAGGATCTATCTGTCGTCTGCATTACTATGGTGTCTTAGGCCATTTAAGTTTTAGACTACTTGCTACTTAGACCAGCTGCTTTATAGACCACTTGCTACTTAGACCAGCTGCTTTATAGACCACTTGCTAATTGGACCAGCTTTCTTATAGAGCACTTGCTCCTTAGACCACTTGCTACTTGGACCAGCTACTTTTTAGACCACATGCTACATAGACCAGTTGCTTTTTAGACGAAGTGAGACTAACCCACCTCATTTAGTTTTAATTACCAAAAATGAATTCACAACCTTTTTGTCCACCCAAATCACGGTATCACTTAATTTTGTATTATAAATTAATACGTTATTTATAGATTTGATTTTGGTCACAATGTCGCGGTGAAATTTCAAAACTTCAGAGCATCAGAGCTAAAAAAGTTGCGGACGCTAGGTGGCGCTGATGCCGTGCATAGAGCCAATGATCGATTGTTATAATCCAATCCTATATCATGAGAGTCAGCCCAAGTAAAAGACGACTTCTCACAAAAATTAAATAGGTAGATATATTATACCTAAATTTCAGTATGTCGTAATAAAATCTCCATTTAAGGACTATAAGCTAAAACGGCATACCGTTACCCATGATAACTCACGTCACAGCGCCATCTATCGAGAGCAAAGTCAATATATCCGTAGACACTGAAGGATACTGTTGAACGCTACCACAGAATATATAATACGCTACATAATAAAAATATATATGGGAACTCCAAAAATTCTATCATAGACATTATAACATGGCACATAATATTAAATATAATGACCCGGATAACTCACGTCTTAAATCGAGTTTAGCTCGACATGTTAAATGAACTATGCCAGATTTTACGACTAAGGCTGCCGCTCCACTGAGGCGGAGACGAGACGTGTCGTGTAAGGATCGACCAATCATATAGAGCTGAACAGGGTCCCTCAAACACATATTTACGGAAGAGTTTTCACCTCGCAAACATGCTACAGTATAGTGGGGTACTTATAGGACAGCAGGTGGCAGTTTTGCAGGTGGTAGGACCTTGTGCAAGGTCCGCCCGGATTGCTACCACCATCTTGCTCGCTAATCCTGCCGTGAAGCAGCAGTGCTTGCACTGTTGTTTCGGCGTGGAGAGTAAGACAGCCGGTGAAATTACTGGCACTTGAGGTATCCATCTTAAGCCTCTAGGTTGGCAACGCATCAGGTGTTGCAGATGTTTATGGGTGGTGGTGATCTCTTACCATCAGGAGACCCACTTGCTCGTTTGCCATTCAGGGGAATAAAAAAAAAAACAAAGGACACCACCAATATTTTTGACATTAAAGGATGAGACTTGACACACTTGTTCCTTAGGTGAACCAGAGTGGAAAACGCCCGGGAGCCAGCGGGAGCCACCCTGCAGGGGGGGGGGGAAGGAGGAGGGGGTAAAGTTTACTTACGCCGCGCGTACTGTTGGTTGTAATAACTGCTAATTTATTGCTACTATAGCAAGTTGGGGATCATTTTCGGATAAATAAAAGATGGCCGATCATTATCCGAAACAAAAAAACACCTTTACATACAAAAAAATTAAATTAAGGCCGTTAATTGAAAATTTTATGAAAAAAAATTTTTTTCCCTGTAACTATATATCTCGAACGAATACCGATATTGGCAATAAAAATGTGCCAAGAAAGCCACATTCATACAGATTCCATAAATATAAGCTTTAGTGGAACAATTTTATAAAAATAACGTTTAAAAAATATTATACACATCGCGGCAGTGGCATACCTACGGAAATCTCAGATTAATAACATCAACAAAGACTACTTTTATAGGTTACTAGGGTCTTGTACAACTAAATACAGTCTATTTAGATAGAATAAAGCACAATGTAAATGTGATGCTTTTTAATTACAATAACTTTGTGTGTACTATCTATACGAGTATATATACAATCAAGTAAGTATGCTTCTATTTAAACTTATAACTGAGCTGAGCCTAATGACGATTGCAAGTAACACAAAGATTTGTTATTAGACAAACTTTAATATTTAAAATACTATCTTATAAGTATATTACAAAAATATTGTTTCCCATACATTGAGTGGCCATAAGCCCACTAGTACAAGAAACTTACTTTAACTGAACAGAAACAATCTATTTATATTATCCACTAAATATTTTTACTCTTTCATTAAATTCGGGAGTAATGCCGCTTACTGGGAAGCCTTCTATAGTTGTTCCTGTTTTTACAAACGGTGACAAACATGACTTTAATAGTACATTGTGTCTTAAGGGCGGTAAGTGAGGAATTACGAACGAGCTTCTATTAGAAGCACTGCACTATCAGTACGGGCATTGACTCATTTACCGACCTTGGGCTTCATGACAAGAAAATTAGTACGGGCAATGACTCATTTACCGACCACGGGTTTCATGACAAGCACATTAAGGTCGAGGGTTTTATTTGGGGGGTTGCAACCAAGGTAGCCTGCATGTTACGACACTGTTTACGAGCAAGTGTGATGAAAAAATTATAGAATGATCTTATTCTTTCAATGATTCTTAAGATTTTAGAAGAGATAGTTATTAGATTAGATTTTTAGAAAAATATGGCTCTGTCCATTGGAGGACAATTTTGCCAGTGTCTAGTAGGTTTTGCCGTTGTACGGTAAAAAAATCTAGAAAACGAAATATCGAGATAGTTATTATAAAATGTATTAGGCCCCTGCTAACGCTGACTACTCAGCACCACGGCTTTTTGACAAGCATATGACGGAGTCTAATCTCTGCCATTTCCTTGACTGCGTCACAGAGTACATATGTAAATGAGGTTCATAGCTCCTCATTTAACTTGTCTATGGCCTTGCTTTTGAAAGTTGTCAGTTGGATTTGAATTGAAAAGATATGTAAAACGTAATGACATACTTACAAGATATTAAATAATTAATAACAAATAGAAGAATACGCGGAATATTAGCATTAAATGTTGTTTCTCCTTTCAGAGCAACACAATTTTGTTTCTGTTTCGTCGTTTCGGCATTGAGTGCCTAATGTAATTATAGTTCAGCACCTCGTCCTCATGATCCAGAAAACTTGTAGTCGTATGTTCTTACGCTACTACGTTACCACAATATTTTAAAGTAAATACATGAAAAAACGCCTCCTCTCTGTCATCCTCGTACGGCTTCCTGTTCCGTCTTTGATCGCCGCCATTGTATTTTTTTGTGCGAAAGCGTTACCATATTCGTCGCTCGTTTTATATATTTTGAATAATTACTAGCCAAAATGAACAAAAGGAAAATATACACAAAAGCAGATTTATTGTTTAAAATTAGAAAATTAGGAAAATTGGTGCAATATGCTTCGGAGTCTAACTCGGATTCTGATGATGATGAAACACGTGCAGTGTGCACGTAAGTTTTATAAACAACCATCAACCTTATCAAATTTTCAGATACCTAACAGGTTAAATTGAAGAATTCATCGAGAAACTGTACACCATCCGATGAAATACCACTAAGTCAATACCTATCTTATTAGAGGTTAGATTTTTCGAGTTCAGAATATTCACGAGAGGTTTATCAGCAACTCACAGCATGTCTTATGCATTTCTTCGAGTCCAGAGCATGCACGGGAGGCATGCCAGTGGCCGATTTTGTTGTGATTATCACGACAATTGCATGTTTGCTGTGCCGAGAGTATTCACGAGAGGCTTACCGGTGGCACGTTATGCACATGCACGTATACACAATAGTCCCGAGTATTCACGAGAGGTCTACCGTGTGGACGTTATATATTGTGTATACTGGAAGGCTGACAAATATGCTCATTGCATTTACAGCGACAGACCCAGAAGATCTAAGGGAGATTGGGATGATGGTGGATGAAGTATCTTCAGAAAAATTCAGAAAGGGGGGGGCGCCAGCTATGGTGAGAAAACGGAAGATGTGCCCCGAGGAAGTGAACCTCTCTCCGAGTCTGTTATGAAAATTTTGGGTCCGAAAATTGAAAATCTGTTCTCTGATGAGCTTGCATTAGATGGGGAAAACATCCTGTAAACTGGTTTGTCAAAGGACACCATTCAGTGCAAATATGGTTAATTGTCCATTACCCCGCCTAGAATGTTGAAACTAAAGCTAAAGTCTTGGACAATGCTTCAAAACGATATTTCAATATAGTTGAAGAACAGAAACAGCTGACAACTAAGTGTGGGACTGGCAATGACAAATGTCATTAAGGAAATTCCAAACACTATTAAAATTTTAGAATATCTAAGTTGTTCAGCACACTTACTTTGCTACATGCACTATGAAATACCTATCCAAGAGTTGATGAAACATCCTTGTGTCTAGACTTAACAATTATGTGAAAGATTTGATATGGACAACAGTCTTATTGAAGGTCTCCTGTTTGGCAATAATTTTACAATTAAAAAATAATAATAATAATATAGCCAGTCTGCTAAGAAATGTCTTGACAGAGTTTGAAGCCCACCATGCCCAGTAAAGGCCAAAGGATAAACCAAAACATAATTGTAACAAAGTTCCACTCCGGTCACCAGCAGCAGCAGCAGCTTGCCCGAGGACAAGAGCAACTTCCAGAGACATCAGCCCAAGAGCAGCGTCCGGCTAGCAGTAAGCATCCTCCACAGCGCAGGCAATGAATGTCAACCAGGCAGGTCAGGTAGACTCCAATACTATCTAGACAGATGGGAGCAAATCACTACAGACTCAGTTATTTTAGACTGAATTTCTGGTTATAAAATACATAGTCTTTGGTGACCACCCGTTTCAATCCTCCATTCTGAAAAACAATAGTTTCTCAGTTTCAAGGTGCTGATTTGTCAAATAAAATTAACTAAATACTTGATAATGGTGCTATCAAAGAATGTTTACATAGTAATAAATAATTTTTGACAAGCTTTTTTCTTATCATAAAGCCTAATGGCACCTAACAAGCGTTTCCTATACTTGAAACAGTTAAACAAACCCATAACACCTAAATTAGAGGATAATAATAGGACAGAGCTGTCAAATTTATGAACAAACATTGCTTTATTTTATAGCAACAGTAGACTGGAAAACGTCTACTTCTTACTGCCGGTATATGAATCTGAATTATATAACCGGTATAAGAACCAGTGGTAGATTTTTGTTTTGACATTCATAAGTGCTTGTTATAGCCTAAATTGAATAAAGATATTTTGACTTTGACTTATATGTAATTCATTGTTATATATGTAATGTGCGTGTTATATTTTCTTTTCAAAGAAAAGTTATACAAATTCCAGTGCCTCCCATTTGGTCTCAACTCAATACAGCTCCATGGTTGCCTTTACAAAACTTATGAAACCGGTTATCCACTGCCTTTGGTCCAAAGGCTTATTAACAGCAATATATTTTATGACATACTGTATATAGGAAATGATGCAGAAAGTTGTCAAAATAAAATAACTAAATGTCAATTAATTAAGCAACCATCCTTCATGAGTTGTTTGTTGCCATAACATACATTTCTAGGTTTTGTACCAAATTTTAGAAATATGACAAGTACTTACTTAATTTTCTAAAAGAAAAAGAATTTCAATTTTTTCGATTTATGACCATGTTGTTAAATTAATAAAGAAATATAGTTGCAAAATTAGTGAATTTGCTAAGTTCATAGGTATTTTGGTATCATCTTACCCAGCAGTACCTAAAATGTGCCTGGCTCCATACTAAATTTCTTGAATCTTTTAAAACACTGGCCTTAGTTAATAGTAGAAAGAATTTCAATGCAACCCTAGATGTTAATTAACAAATAAATGATGATTTTTTGGTGAAAGCATAATATTCAATGTAGTTGTCTAAAAATAAAGTTTTTGTTATAAACTTGAAATATATTCTGATGCTATCATGCTAGTGGCTCTGGCTGGGGACCTGTTGTCCTGAATTCAATTATGGTAATTTTAATCACTAGGAATTACTAGCAGCCTATTTGGATTGAATTTTCTTGCATTGGATCTGTACAACTGTGAAATTATTTTGCAAATAAGTAATACTACTGCAATAGCATATATAAATAAATTTGGAGGCACACAACATCCACGCTTATATGCGGTTTGCTCGAGAGATCTGGCAATTCTGTGAGATGAAAGGGTTTTTGGTTTATGCTTCAGCAGACAAAGCCTCACAAATTAAAAACTTAGACTGGGTGTGAGCTATCTTTCTCTTTCTTCAGAACAATAACTAAAATATTTGAAAAACCAGAAATACACCTATTTGCTTGTTGAGCAAATAATAAATTGTGTTAATTTGTGTCATGGTTTCCTGACCCTGGTGCTTGGGCTTGTGATACCTATACTATAAAATGGAACCAATTTTTTCTATGCCTTCTCTACTTTTTTCTATAATGCTGTTTTACAAAAAAAAAAAAAAAAAAGTATATAATATAGGTAATATATTATATTTATTTGAAAATATCAGAACAGAGGCATAGTAATTGTCCCAGATTGGCCCACCCAACCCTGTTTCAAATAATTTCAGTCTATGGTAGAGGGGAATTGTTAGTATCACCTTTCAGGGTGCACCCTCCCCTCCACAAGCAGCTCATATTGAAGCTGCAATATTGTCCTGCAAGCACTCACTAAGAGAGGCACAAGTAAGTCTTCAATGGATATTATGTTGGCATCAGCCACTAAAGGCATGATGAGACAACATTTATTATATAGTATAACCATTGGATTAAGTTTTGTAACAAACACAACTTTAATCTATTAGATGCATCTATTTAAAATGTAATAGCTTACCTTGTAATACCTTAAAGTTTAAAGAAGGCTTGACTTATACCTCTCTTAACTGATCTGTATAGATCTGTATCTCACTAATTTTAGACTCACAGTTTAGAAAAAAAAAAAAAAAATAGAGATTTTTTGTAGGGATATTTAACTTAAACCCAATGTTCCAAAATACTCTGAAACATGGAACCCTAAAATTGTACTTAAACATCTGAATAATACTATATGTGTTCTCTAATGAAACATTAAACTTAAAAACTAAAAAATGTGTCACTTTTCTAGCAATTGTTAGAACACAAAGTGCAGACATTATCCTTGATTAAGTTAGATAATATTTTTTAACATGAGAATATTAAAAGTATTCTAGATCATATAATATCTTGGCCAAGACAAAAAACCGACTTGTGTTATTGTTGCTTTATTTTAACGAAAATTTAAATATCTAAATAAATAAATCTGTTTGGCTGTATTGAAAGTGTTGATTATGTTAACACCTTCTCTGCACACAGCACGCGACACGCGGCGACTTTATTTGCGGTCAAAGAGAGTGTTAACATCAAAACTATTAGAAGGATGGTAGGCTGGACCAGTGGGTCAAATATGTTTGCTAAACATTACAACAGACCACTGGTCCAGGATGCATCTTCTTTCTGGAGAGCTATATGTAGTTCACACTTAAGATTATAAGTTTATGTTAATAGTAACACAAGACATACTCTTGTTATGGTTTATTAAGCTAAGGTAGCTTATTTTTAGTTTTATATTTGAGAAGAAATTGTTTCTTTGAAAATTTTAACATTAAATGTTAAATATTTCACTAATCACAACTGTTTGCTTTAAACATCTACAAGTTTTCTGGATCATGAGGACGAGGTGCTGAACTATAATTATAAGATCAGTCGAACTTACCTAAGTGAAGGCTGATCATAATTATGGGAAGCACCTCGTCCGAAATGATCCAGTCCCTCCCTAACCCATATCTTAGTTTATTTCAGATTCAATAAAATAAAGGCCCTGAATGGTTGTGATTAAGAGCTTTAAAGGAATGGCGGCGATCAAAGACGGAACAGGAAGCCGTACGAGGATGACAGAGAGGAGGCGTTTTTTCTGTATTTACTTTAAAATATTGTGGTAACGTAGTAGCGTAAGAATATACGACTACAAGTTTTCTGGATCATTTCGGACGAGGTGCTTCCATAATTATGATCAGCCTTCACTTAGGTAAGTTCGACTGATCTTATAATTATAACACATTATACATATATAAACTGCGTACAGAACAGAGGCCGTGGATGGGGTTTTCAGGATGACGCTATTTACGCAGACCACTCTTAAGGCCTATGATTAAATTTCACATTTTAAAAAATAAAATAAATATCACGGGACAATTCACGCCAATTGACCTAGTCCCAAAGTAAGCTTAGCAAAGCTTGTGTTATTACTAAGCAATGGATAAATATAATTATACTAGCTTTTACCAGCGGCTTCGCACGCGTAAACTATTCGGTCTGGGAGTTGCAATTGAAATTTTCGGGATTTTACAAAATTCCCCTGGAAATTTCCAAAATTTAGATCGTGGTCTTCATTGAGGCTTCATTAAAATAAACCTAACCTAACCTAAACCTATCTGTAGATTACACGATTTAAAAAGTTCTTTTAATCAACAGTTTCATAAAAAAAACGTAGTATATGTAATGCCCATTATATATTTCGTCCATTATTCGTTTTAAACTTAATATATTTTGATATGTAGGTTCCCCTTTATATTTTACGATTTTTAGTGTGAATAATATAAGATACAATAGTTTAATGTCAACTGCTCATCACCTTTTCCGAAAGATTGCTTTTTCTGATGCAGAGACGTTAATTATTCAAGAGTCCTGGTGCTTCAGCACCCGTTCCATTTCACCATATGCATTACGAGGAGCATAAATTGCTTAGCAACTGTGTTAAAAAATTGAAATGAAACCCGTACCCGTGAAATACTTGTTATTGAGTAGTACCTTATTCCGGTGATCAAATGTGGTCTTCACTTGTCTTTATCATTAGTTAGATCTCTATGCAAACTGTTTGTTGCTTACATCACAACTGAACGGTTTCTCTCCTGTGTGTATCCGCCTATGATTTATCAAATTATGTTTGACAGCAAACTGTTTGTTGCATACATCACAACTGAACGGTATTTCTTGTGTGTGTGTGTGTGTGTGTGTGTGTGTGTGTGTGTGTGTGTGTGTATGTGTGTGTGTAGGCATATGCTTATTCAAACTAGATTTCTGTGCAAACTGTTGTACACATTGCAATTGAACGGTTTCTCACCTGTGTGTGTACGCATGTGTCTAATTAAATTATTTTTGTCTGCAAACTGTTTGTAGCATACATCACAAATGAACGGTTTCTCTCCTGTGTGTATTCGCCTATGATTAATCAAATTATGTTTGACTGCAAACTGTTTGTTGCATACATCACAAATGAACGGTTTCTCTCCTGTGTGTATCCGCCTATGAGTAATCAAATTATGTTTGACTGCAAACTGTTTGTTGCATAAATCACAACTGAACGGTTTCTCACCCATGTGTGTACGCATATGCGTATTCCAGTGAGATTTATCTGTAAACGATTTCTTACATATATCGCAACTATACGGTTTCTCTCCTGTGTGTATCCGCCTATGTCTAACCAAACTACTTTTGACTGCAAACTGTTTGTTGCATACATCACAACTATACGGTTTCTCACCCGTGTGTGTACGCATATGCGTATTCCAATGAAATTTATCTGTAAACGATTTCTTACATATATCGCAACTATACGGTTTCTCATCTGTGTGTATCCGCCTATGTGTAATCAATTTATTTTTGACTGCAAACTGTTCGTTGCATACATCACAACTGTACGGTTTCTCACCCGTGTGTGTACGCATATGCCTATTCCAATGAGATTTATCTGCAAACCATTTCTTACATATATCGCAACTATACGGTTTCTCTCCTGAGTGTAACCGCCTATGTTTAATCAAATAATATTTGTTTACAAACTGTTTGTTGCATACATCACAACTGAATGGTTTCTCTCCTGTGTGTATCAGTCTATGGTTAGTCAAATTATGTTTGGCAGCAAACTGTTTGTTGCATACATCACAACTATACGGTTTCTCTCCTGTGTGTATCCGCATGTGTCTAATCAAATTATTTTTCTGTGCAAACTGTTTGTTGCATACATCACAACTGAACGGTTTGTCACCCGTGTGTGTACGCATATGCGTATTCCAATGAGATTTATCTGTAAACCATTTCTTACATATATCGCAACTATACGGTTTCTCTCCTGTGTGTATCCGCCCATGTTTAATCAAAGTATAGTTGTTTACAAACTGTTTGTTGCATATATCGCAACATTCGCAACTATACGGTTTCTCATCTGTGTATATTCGCCTATGTGTAACCAAATTACTTTTCTGTGTAAACTGTTTGTTGCATACATCACAACTGAACGGTTTCTCTCCTGTGTGTATCCGCATATGTCTAATCAAATTATTTTTGACTGAAAACTGTTTGTTGCATATATTGCAATTATACGGTTTCTCACCCGTGTGTGTACGAGTATGCTTATTCAAACTATGTTTATGTGCAAACTGTTTGCTGCACAGACCGCAACTGAATGGTGTCTCACGTGGTAAGTGTGTACGCATATGAACAGTCAATTCACTTCGTGCTGCAAACCGTTTGCTACATCTATCGCAACTATATGGTTTCTCGCCTGTGTGTATTCGCCTATGTATAACCAATTTACTTTTCTGTGTAAACTGTTTGTTGCACACATCGCAACTGAACGGTTTCTCGCCAGTGTGTATTCTTTTGTGGTCAGTCAATATAAAACGTCTAGTAAACTGTTTATGACATATGTCGCAACTGTGTGGTTTCCGTCCTGTGTTCGTATGTTGGCGGGTGATTAAATCAGACTGGGCGCGTTTACTCTCCGTCGCGGGCCCGGCCTCGCCTGCTGGCTTCAGCTTGCAGGCATCCTCTTCTGCTTTGATCAGCATATCTGCAATAAAGTACTTTATTATAATTCAAAATTTTCCTAAATCTATACTAATAATTACGATAAATATTATAAAGACGAAAGATTTGTATTTTTGGATGTTTCTTACGAATAAACTCAAAAACTACTGAACCTATTTAAAAAATTCTTTCATCATTAGAATGTTACATTATCCTAAAGTAACATGGGCTATATTTATTACCAGAAAAATTTAGGGAGCCATACTAAAACTTCAATAATGTACCCCAAGGTGTACAAAGAAATATTCACAAAATGTCTTTCATCGCATGCGCTGGGCAAACTATAGATGATAGAACAATAAAATGTTTTACAACATTAAATAATATATCAATATGTACAAAAACCTACTTTTTTACAATTTAAAAGTTAATAGAAATGCCGACCAAAATCAGACCATATTATAGACCTTTGTATATATTCTCCAAATAAATCATTTCATGTTCAAGAATATTACAATACGTGTAGATTACTTTTTAAATTATTAAAAAAAAAAAAAAAACAAAATGGGGGTATTAAAAGCAAAAACAAATTACAAGAAGGGTTTCCGTTGGTTCCACATCGAATCGGATCGGGGATCGGACGGGTCGGTTTAAATCGGACATTCCATTCAAAAGATATTACGAATTTAAAAATATCAATATACCCAAACAATGCTTTTACTCTACGTCGACGCGCCCCGGCGGCTTCGCGTGGGTCGGGTGTAGTTTTTAGGAAATGGAGGTGAAAATCTGTTAAGTGCCCTTGATTAAAGAGCTTTTTTTTAAAAAAAAACCCCGGCCGAAGCCGCAGAAGATCGCTATTTAAACATCAAATTCACATCGAAATCCATTTGTGCAAGATTGGCAGATTAGCCATATGTAGCAAATGCTACGGGCCCCGCGCATGAAGGGGCTCCGCCTTAACGTTTTATGATAGTGACTGGCCTTACAAAATTCCCCTGGAAATTTCCAAAATTTAGATCGTGGTCTTCATTGAGGCTTCATTAAAATAAACCTAACCTAACCTAAACCTATTTGTAGATTACACGATTTAAAAAGTTCTTTTAATCAACAGTTTCATAAAAAAAACATAGTATATGTAATGACCATTATATATTTCGTCCATTATTCGTTTTAAACTTAATATATTTTGATATGTAGGTTCCCCTTTATATTTTACGATTTTTAGTGTGAATAATATAAGATACAATAGTTTAATGTCAACTGCTCATCACCTTTTCCGAAAGATTGCTTTTTCTGATGCAGAGACGTTAATTATTCAAGAGTCCTGGTGCTTCAGCACCCGTTCCATTTCACCATATGCATTACGAGGAGCATAAATTGCTTAGCAACTGTGTTAAAAAATTGAAATGAAACCCGTACCCGTGGTGGAATACTTATTACTTTGTACTTGACCACCGGAATTAGGTAATACTCAATAGTAATACCTAATTCCGGTGGTCAACTGTGGTCTTTACTTGTCTTTGTGTTGCATACAACACAACTGAACGGTTTCTCTCCTGTGTGTGTATGCATATGCGTATTCCAACGATATTTATCTGTTAACCATTTCTTACATATATCGCACCTATACGGTTTCTCTCCTGTGTGTATCCGCCCATGTTTAATCAAAGTATATTTGTTTACAAACTGTTTGTTGCATATATGCGATATATCGCAACATTCGCAACTATACGGTTTATATTCGCCTATGTGTAACCAAATTACTTTTCTGTGTAAACTGTTTGTTGCATACATCACAACTGAACGGTTTCTCTCCTGTGTGTATTCGCCTATGATTTATCAAATTATGTTTGACAGCAAACTGTTTGTTGCATACATCACAACTGAACGGTTTTTCTCCTGTGTGTGTGTGTGTGTGTGTGTGTGTGTGTGTGTGTGAGTGTGTACGCATATGCTTATTCAAACTAGATCTCTGTGCAAACTGTTGTACACATTGCAATTGAACGGTTTCCCACCTGTGTGTGTACGCATGTGTCTAATTAAATTATTTTTGTCTGCAAACTGTTTGTTGCATACATCACAAATGAACGGTTTCTCTCCTGTGTGTATCCGCCTATGATTTATCAAATTATGTTTGACAGCAAACTGTTTGTTGCATATGTCGGCGGCCGATCGTAAAATCCGCCAGATCACGAAATTCCTAGGCATATCGTGAAACGCCGCCTTATCATGATATGCCTGAGAAATAATACGGCAGATCGATTAGAGCAACGCATTCGTCGATATTCCTAGCTCTATACCGGGCACATCGTAAAATAGTTTCTTATTTGGCCACTGGTGGCGCTGCGTATGCAATGGCGGCCGTGACCAGCTGACCGGCCGTGTTTGTTTAGCACGTGAAAAATGTCGGCGTCGCAACAAAATGATCTTTAAACCGAAAATAGTGATTGAATTCAAAATAGAAGTGCAAAAGAGGCTTTTGAACATCAGCTCCGTTCTTTTTATGTGAATCAAACGGATTCTGTGCACAATGTGAAAAAACCATGGACGTCTGCCCGTATTTTAGAGGTAAGTATTTTGTTGGTAAATAAAGTATTCACTAGTTGTTACTTATTTATATAGAAAAATTTAGGTACGACGAGCGAAGCGAGGAGTGGTTAGTATTAATTGTGATCACGACGCACGAGCCGAGCGAGCGAAGCGAGTGTGCCGCGGCAGCGGTCGGCGAAGTGCCAAAACCGATATGGCGGCGTTTCATGATATGCCTAGGAATTTCATGATCTGCCTAAACTGGCCAAATCATGAAATGGCGGCGCTTCATGATATGCCTAGGAATTTCATGATCTGCCTAAACGTCACTTGGCAAATCGCTAAACGGTGAGTTATGAACGATATGGCGGATGTCCCTTAGCCAATTCATGAAATGGCGGCATTTCACGATATGCCTAGGAATTTCGTGATCTGGCGGATTTTGCGATCGGCCGCCGACACATACATCACAACTGAACCGTTTTTCTCCTGTGTGTGTGTGTGTGTGTACGCATATGCTTATTCAAACTAGATCTCTGTGCAAACTGTTGTACACATTGCAATTGAACGGTTTCTCACCTGTGTGTGTACGCATATGTCTAATTAAATTATGTTTGACTGCAAACTGTTTGTTGCATACATCACAACTGAACGGTTTCTCTCCTGTGTGTATCCGCCTATGATTTATCAAATTATGTTTGACTGCAAACTGTTTGTTGCATACATCACAACTGAACAGTTTTTCTCCTGTGTGTGTGTGTGTGTGTGTGTGTGTGTGTGTGTGTGTGTGTGTGTAGGCATATGCTTATTCAAACTAGATTTCTGTGCGAACTGTTGTACACATTGCAATTGAACGGTTTCTCACCTGTGTGTGTACGCATGTGTCTAATTAAATTATTTTTGTCTGCAAACTGTTTGTAGCATACATCACAAATGAACGGTTTCTCTCCTGTGTGTATCCGCCTATGATTAATCAAATTATGTTTGACTGCAAACTGTTTGTTGCATACATCACAACTGAACGGTTTCTCACCCATGTGTGTACGCATATGCGTATTCCAGTGAGATTTATCTGTAAACGATTTCTTACATATATCGCAACTATACGGTTTCTCTCCTGTGTGTATCCGCCTATGTCTAACCAAACTACTTTTGACTGCAAACTGTTTGTTGCATACATCACAACTATACGGTTTCTCACCTGTGTGTGTACGCATATGCGTATTCCAATGAAATTTATCTGTAAACGATTTCTTACATATATCGCAACTATACGGTTTCTCATCTGTGTGTATCCGCCTATGTGTAATCAAATTCTTTTTGACTGCAAACTGTTTGTTGCATACATCACAACTGTACGGTTTCTCACCCGTGTGTGTACGTATATGCATATTCCAACGAGATTTATCTATAAACCATTTCTTACATATATCGCAACTATACGGTTTCTCTCCTGAGTGGTGTAACCGCCTATGTTTAATCAAATAATATTTGTTTACAAACTGTTTGTTGCATACATCACAACTGAATGGTTTCTCTCCTGTGTGTATCAGTCTATGGTTAGTCAAATTATGTTTGACAGCAAACTGTTTGTTGCATACATCACAACTATACGGTTTCTCTCCTGTGTGTATCCGTATGTGTCTAATCAAATTATTTTTCTGTGCAAACTGTTTGTTGCATACATCACAACTGAACGGTTTCTCGCCAGTGTGTATTCTTTTGTGGTCAGTCAATATAAAACGTCTAGTAAACTGTTTATGACATATGTCGCAACTGTGTGGTTTCCGTCCTGTGTTCGTATGTTGGCGGGTGGTTAAATCAGACTGGGCGCGTGTACTCTCCGTCGCGGGCCCGGCCTCGCCTGCTGGCTTCAGCTTGCAGGCATCCTCCTCTGCTTTGATCAGCATATCTGCAAAAAAGTATTTTATTATAATTCTAAATTTTCCTAAATCTATACTAATAATTACGATAAATATTATAAAGACGAAAGATTTGTATTTTTGGATGTTTCTTACGAATAAACTCAAAAATTACTGAACCTATTTCAAAAATTCTTTCACCATTAGAATGTTACATTATCCTTAAGTAACATGGGCTATATTTATTACCAGAAAAATTTAGGGAGCCATACTAAAACTTCAATAATGTACCCCAAGGTGTACAAAGAAACAATCACAAAATGTCTTTCATCGCATACGCTGGGCAAACTATAGATATAGATGATAGATCAATAAAATGTTTTACAACATTAAATAATATATCAATATACAAAAACCTATTTCTTACCTTACCACTTTAACCTACAATACCATGCATGGTAGCATGGTGT